>NC_133666.1:472101710-472399210 GCF_037893015.1 Macrotis lagotis | reverse complement strand
ATAAAGAGATATAGTTAAACTGAGAGGCTGGGAAAGAAGCTTAGGAAATTTGAAGAAATCAGAGCAAAGAGAGGCAGAATTTCTAAACTGGTGTTTGCTTCTGTTACAGAGGGAAATGCAGTTCCCTAAGTGATATCTTGTCTCAGTAGAGAAGTATTACTACAGGACTTTGCTGTTTCCTGAGTCGACTCTCTGTGTGTTTGTGTGTGTGTGTGTGTGTGTGTGTGTGTGTGTGTGTCCATGTGTTTATATAATCCTTACTTTATGTGTCTGAGGGAAACTTTGTTTTGCTAGACCATGATGTGAGCTGTCTACGGCTTGGTAGCTACAACGAAAATACTTCAGAGGTCAATATTGTCAGTGATGAATCTCTTTCATCAAGCTAGAAACAAACTATTCCTCTCACAACTTAATTCAACTACTTTCATTTCCAGACTTCATTAAAACCATGTTCTGAAATTCAAGGAGCTAGGTACTAACTGCTAGGGAAAAAAACAATAAAAATAGAATAGTACCTGATTTCAAAGAAGCTAGATTATAACAGTAGGGGAAGAAATGAAGAAATACAACAATGTTACTTGAACTAAATAGGTATAATGTTCATTATGTTATGAGCAAAGGAAAGCTTCACAGTGATCCTGGGAAAACCTCAGGAGAGAGTCACAACTTTTGGCTAGGACAATCAAGAAGGGAGCTCCTAAGTTATGCCTTGAAGGAAGAGGAAAGATTTCACCAGAAAAGGAGGAAGAGCTGAATTCCAAGGAGGGAATTTCCTCCTCTTTGCCTGGTATCCATTCTCTTCTGTGAACTTGCATTCTGAGGCATTCAAGGCTGAGGTATCCTAGAATCAAAGGTCATGATGTTGTCAGCCTACCATCCATTTCCCAAAAGGAAAAGTTCAGAAAGATGGACAATGTACATTTTTGGTTCATCTTATTTTTTAAGACGATATTTAATGCAGAAAATATCATGAAAAGTACATCAGATGTTAGCATTTTAAGTGAGAAAAGACAAAGTACGGCAAGGTTGGAAACCAATTTGGCAAGGTGCCACTGACACTGATTTAAATTGATATTTCATTGTGCAATTGTCCCAGGATAAGGCTAAACTTCACTGGAAAGTTACAGATTTGCAAACAGAATTAAAGGGTAAAGACAAAACTAAATTCAAGTTAAGGTGCCAATGGGATAAAACATACTTCTCCACTATGAAGGCAGCAGCATAAACCAATGATAATGGGCTCAAGAAGTCTGTACAGGTTTTTGAGCTTAGAAGTGCAAGAATAATATGTTAAAAATAATCTGGCAGCTATGGAAAGGATGACTGGAACAAGGAAAATTTGAAGGCACAAAAATCATTAAGGAGGTTTTTACAATGGACCAGATAAGAAAAACAGTAGTGAACCAGAGTGGTAGTATTGGGAAGGAAAAGGAAGGATGGTTCTAAGTACTATTTCATAACTGGAACAAACCTGAGCTGGCAAATAACTGGCTATGTAAAGTGAGGAAGAGGGAAGGGCAAGAAATAATACCCAGAACCAACTTCCTACTCGCCTACACAAACCACTTAGCCTACACACATGCATATTCTCAATTCAAAATAATCTTTAAAACACCCAAATGACTCCACCTGAAGCCTCTAACCTCAGGTTTACCTCCCTTTCTATTACATCATTGTCTTTTACCCATGGAATTAGTAACTCAAGGTTACTTCTATGAATATATAAGAAAGTACAGATCCATTTGTGGTTTTTTTGATTGGGGGAAAACACCTCAATATTTTTCTGTCACATCTACTATGTATGTTTGAGACATTAATATATATATATATGTATGTATATATATATATATATATGTATATATATATATATATATATATATATATTCATATAGTTGCTTTTTGTTTTCAGGGGAAAAGATAGGAAGGGTAGAACTCTGCCTCCCACTAAGGAAAAGCAATTTCTTCAAGATGGGGTTAGCTCATCAATACACTGGAATAGATCATGTAGTATTCAGAAAAATGGCATTCAGCTATGATCTTAATAGTCTTAGATCATTTCACAGGGTTGACCTTAGAAAGAGGCAAAACAGTTTGGCTATCCACTGGTATAATTTAATGGATGTATAAATGTATGTTATCTGATCCCAGCTACACCCTCATTACTGCAAAACAATTCCTTTATTCCTTGATGAATGATTATCACACACTCCACACTGCAGATGTTCTGAATCTGATTTCCTCAGGCCCCTTCCCTTCCTTTTCCCTCTTCTTTCTCAGTGGAGGACCTTCCCTCCAACTTTACAGAGAAAATTGAGACCATCTGCTATGAACTCCTTCTCCCTAACTACTCCACATCTCAAATCCCTTCTCCCAGTCTCCTTTCCTTTACTCCTTGGTTCTAATATATGAGGGAGAGATCCGATTCTTCTCTGGCTTTTTCCCCTATGGTTGACTCTTTCGTGTTCAATCTTTCTTATGTTCTCATCTCTCTATCTGACGACTCCTTCCCTACAAAAATAACGAAATTTTCCCAATTCTTTAAAAACCAAATAAAAAAAACCCTTCACTTGGCCTGGTCTCCCCTTAAGTTTTTATCTTATATCTGCTTTTCCCTTTTACAGTCATACTTTGCAGTTATCTAGCCCAACTACCTCATTTTACAGATTAGGAAATTTAGTACCAGACAGGTTATCTGCTTTTCACATAGTAAGCACTTAGAAAACTTTTACTAAATTGATTCATATTCCTAGCTACAGAGATAGTCTGTAACAAATGTAATTTGAACCCAGGTTTTCAAATTCCAATGTAACACTTTTCCCCCCTATACCTTGCTGACCTAGTTGGCCTGGAGAATATTCTCTTATTTAGTTCTTAAAATTGTCAATTAAAACTAAGCTTTCCAATTAGATTCTTCCCAGTGAACCTCAAAACCTTGATGGCAGATGCCTAGGGCTTATCCTATTGCATAAAATTTTTCCTCATCAATAAAGTGACTTTTTGCTTCTTCCTGTTTCAAAGTACTCATTTCCTCTGGGCTGCCCATATATTTTTATTTCTTAATTGAAAGGTACCTTCAGTTGCCAGAACCTTCCCCCTGCCCATTGTCATAGTCCTGTGTGTGAGCAGTTGGCAGGTGGCATTCCTGTCAGAGACTAGGGTAATGCCGTTTCATAAATGGGGAGAAATAGACCCCTTAAACTGGAAATTGGAGAGGAAACTAAAAATGCCAAATCTGGGGGAGTAGAAATGAAGCACAAACTACTCTTATTGTGGTGGGATACCTTGAAAGGCAGAATAAATCATTCTGAACGAGATGCACAGGAAAGACAGGTCAGGAAATGCTAGGAGATTAACCTTATAAAAAATCTAAGAGGACATGAGGTTGGTCACAGTAAAGAGGGATTGTCATGAAAAGGTATCCAAAACCCCCTCTTGGCAGAAAGCTGGGGAGTGATGACCACACCTGCCTTTTCATTCTAATAGTAACACCTTGTGGGAATCTAGAGTCCTGATACTGAATTCATTTCAGAGATGGCTAATAAAACCTTAGATAAGTAACTGGCAGAACTCTTTCCTATTCAGGTTCCTGGCACCACTACGTACTGATATTCTCTTTGATAACTCCACTTAGAGTAATCTACAGGTTTTTTTCCTATCAAAAATATTTTAAACACACAATGAAAATAATAGCTATGGTTTCCACCAGGGAACTGGAGGTCATTTGATCTCAAGGCAATTTAATGGCAATGCCAAAGGGGAGTAGGCTGGAGGCACTGATAGGAAGGACTAGCCTGACTTGGGAGCTCAGCAACAGTAGGAATTGGGAGCAGACAAAAGTCAATTTGAGGGCATGGGGAATCAGAATGGCATGGAAGAAGTATAGGAAGCAAAAACAGAGGGCACCAAAGAAGGCTATGTTCATTCATACTATCAAAGGAACAATTTACAGATCTTGACAAAATAAAAAATAAAATTCATTTGGAGAAAAAGATCTAGAATATAAAGAAAAATAATCAAAAAATATAAGAATGAGGGGGCACTTCCAGACCTCATACTACATTATAAAGCACCAGTCATCAAAAACATTTGGTACTGGTTTAACAATAGAGAAGTAGATCAATGGAATATACTAGATGAGGGAGAATGAAAAATAATGGAACTCAATAACACAGTGCTTGATTAATTCCAAAATATAAATTACTCAGGAAAAAGCTCGCTATTTGAGAACTGCTGGGAAAACTAGAAAGCAGTCTGGCATAAATTAGGCTTACAACACCTCATTCGTTCCATGTTCCACAATAAATTCAAAATGAATATGCAACCTGAATATTAAAACTAATACCATGAAAAATAAGAGAAACAGATCATGTACCTACCACATCTATGATCAAGAGATAAATTTATAACTAAACAAGGAAGAGGGACAATTATAAAAAATAAAATAGATTATTTTGATTACACAAAATGAAAAGCTTTGGTACAAACAAAATTAATGCATCTAGGATAGGAAAGGAAGCAGTCCAGTGTGGGGGGAAATCTTTGTATCAAATTTCTGAAATAAGCATTTGGTATCCAAGATACAACTAACAGAAATATAAAAGACAAAAAACCTCAGCAAATAGTTCTCAGCAGAATTATAAACTATTAACCATATAAAAGAATGCTCTGAATACTAAATAATAAGAGAAATACAAAACAAAACCTCCCTGAAGTTTTACTTCAAACCCAGAAAATTGGAAAAGATGTGAAAAACAGGAATAGTCAATATTGGAGGGGTTATGAGAAAATAAGCATATTAAAGTATAATTACTAAAGATGAGAATTAGTGCATTAATTTTGAAAAATAATTTGGATAAAATGACCCATCCTTACCTTTTGACCCAAAGATTCTGTTACTAAGCATATATTCCAGGAAGGTAACTGATAAAAACAAAGGACTAATATAACCAAAATAGCTATAGCAGCACTTTTTATATTAGTAAAAAGCTAGAAACAAAGCAGCTGTCTGTCAACTTGAAGCATGGCTGAACCAATTATGGTTCATGGATGCAAAATGGAATATTACTCTCCAATAAGCAATAACAAAAATGATGTATATATTACACATTAGTAAACTAATACATATAATTTTGTATGTAATATAATATATATAAATAGCAAACTAATGCAAGATAAAGTAAGCAGAGCTAAGAAAACAAAATACACAATGATTATAAAGAACATGGTTCCTGTACATTATAGGTAGCATTAATAAAATAAATTTAAAAAGCATTACTGATTTATATTGAAAGTATAAATACGGGGCGGCTAGGTGGCATAGTGGATAAAGCACCGGCCTTGGAGTCAGGAGTACCTGGGTTCAAATCTGGTCTCAGACACTTAATAATTACCTAGCTGTGTGGCCTTGGGCAAGCCACTTAACCCCATTTGCCTTGCAAAAACTTAAAAAAATATATAAATAAAAAGAACAATCACTATAAAATCACTGAAAACAAATGTTGAAAATTACAAAGAATCATCTAGTTCTTAAAGAAAGAGATATGGGGACAATACCTCTCCTTTGACAATGTAGAAGATTCACAGAAATGAAACACTGCATACATTGTCTGAATTTTGTCAATATATTGATGAGTTTTGATGATTTTTCTCTTACTTTTTTTTTTTTAGTTTTTTTTTCAAGGCAATAGGGTTAAGTGGCTTGCCCAAGGCCACACAGCTAGGTAATTATTAAGTGTCTGAGGCCAGATTTGAACTCAGGTACTTCTGACTCCAGGGTCGGTGTTCTATCCACTGCGGCACCTAGGCCCCCTTCTTTTATCTTTAATAAAAATTTTGCATGATAATAGAATGGTTCTGTAAATAATGAGAGGTAGGTGCATAAAAGGAGAAAACAAAAATTTCAAAAGTTCTTTTTAAAATTTGTAAAAAGAAAATGTATGTTGTCTTCTTTGATTACAAAAAAGACAATTCCTTCCACTCATTGTAGGGGTGTGTGTGTGTGTGTGTGTGTGTGTGTGTGTGTGTGTGTGTGTGTGTGTGTGTAGTAGTAGTAGTAGTAGTAGTAGTAGTAGTAGTAGTAGTAGTAGTAGTAGTCTGTATATGGTAGCAGCAATAGTAGTAGTAGTACTAGTAGTAGTTGTTGTAGTTGTACTTGTGGAATAGTTTCATGGATGTGGAACACTGAATATAGTGTCAATTTTTTTTCAATATATTGACTGGTTTTGATCATTTTTTTTACCCTTTTTCCCTTTAAAAAATGCTTCATTATATAAGATGGTTCTAGAAGGTATTGGAAAAGGGATATAGAAGGGTATATAATCAAGGTAAACACCAAAGATTCCTTTTTAAATATCAATATATATATATATATATATTTTTCATTCATATAGTGATTATCTAGGCTTTTCAATTAGGGAAAAATTGTCAATGAAGAGGGAAAAAAAGGAAGATGGATGAATCAACTGGACAAATCCTAACTCCAAAATAAATCCAAATGACATAATCATTAATAACAAGCCTATCATATTTAACATGAAAGAAGGAAAGAAGACAATATGCAATAGTATAATTAGATAGCCATCTCTTTTTAGGAATGTAAATTTAAGAAGAATTTACAGAAATTGCCAAGAAAAACTGTAGTGAATACCAGCCTCAGCTTACATCTGAATCACCTCTTTTGCTTCTTCCAAAACACACCAAAAGGCAGATCATTCATAGTTATGTTTGTGGCGTCTCTAGTTAGTTTACAATCTATACCACATAAAAAAGCATATAATGACCTCTAAAAACAATCATTCTTTGGCAAGAAAACTACATTCCACCAAGAGAAATACTTTTGAATCCATGTTATTTATTTGTCGGTTTCTCCCATTTCTTGGAGCAACCATTGCTGTAATTATAGATCTCAATTTTTCTTTATAGTTTCAACCAAAACAACTCTCTTTTCTATTCCTCTTATTGTTGGCAAGTATTTGCATGTTTCTCAGCCAGATTTCTTATTTTATGCAATAGAGAGTAGATCCCTATATTCAAGTGAATATATTACAATTTTTTTTAGGTTAAACAGATCAAATATTGTAAGGGAAAGAGAAGAGGGAGAAAACAAAAGATTTAGTTCTCCAAGATCAACTGGATTCCTCAGATTATAAATATAGAGCTTTGAGGCCTTCTAGTCTAATGCCCTTATTTTACAGATGAGTAAAATGAGAAGTTAAGCCACAGAGGTTACATGACTTGATCAAAGTCACACCAAGGATAAATAAAGCTAGAATTTAAGCTCATTTTCTCTGTCTCCTCTAGTACTCTTTTCACCTTGAACATCTTTTCCCACAGTGTTTTACTTCAGATTTCAACTTTTTTTATTCAATAATACAACTCCTTTTCCAACAAGATCTAACTTAATAGCTCATGTATTTTCATTGTAGCCATAGTAAAATCATATCTTTCTCCAAAATATCAATTTACCACAGGTTGCAAAATATCATCATAAAAGATTCATTGTTTAATTAATATTAAAGGAATGTCTCTCTGTACCCCAAGGGTCAAGGGACCTTTACTGACATCTTGTAGCTGAAATTTTTCATAAGCATCATCTCTCCCTTAGAATGTGAGCCCCTTGAAAACAGGTACTGCCTTTTCTATTTCTATCAGCAGCATTTGTCATAGTTTTTTATATGGTAAGCACATAAATATTTTATTCATTAATTAATACATTCAAATATTCTTATGGAATAACATGGTAAGCTATAGCGTAAGTACATGTGATTTCAATGGAGCACACTCTCCATTTTCATTATCAATCACATTATATTGTGTATATACCAGTCTCTTGTGAATCTAGCTATAATGAATAATTCACTAGGACATGATGACTCCAAGATGAAGTGAAAAAATGGAGCTCTATATCTGAAAATCCAATTCAAGATAAAGGGGTTTTAAAGCCTCTCTTAACCTGGATGTCTACCTACTTTTCCAATCCAATTACTCTCTCTTTGCAGTCTATGCTGAGGCCAAATTGGTCTCTTTGCTGTTTCTCTCATAGGACATCTCCATCTCTCATCTCCATGCTCTGAGATGGCTGTACCCCATACTTAAAATATGTTCCTTCCTCATTTAAAATTCCTTCATACACCCTCTTTATGTCTTGATATCCTCAGATTCTAGTTTTTGTTGTTCAGGTATTTCAGTCACTACTGACTTTCTGTAATCCCATTTGAGATGTTTTTGGCAAAGATACTGGAATGCTTCATCATCTTCTCCAGCTCATTTAGAGAGAAGAAACTGAGGCAAATAGGGTTAAATATTGTCCAGCTGGGTCACACAGCTAGTAAGTATCTGAGGGCAGATTTGAAATTAGGAAGCTAAATCTTCCTCACTAAAGGCTCAGCACTCTATCCACTGCATCATCTAGCTATCTTTTCAGCTTCTAATGCCTTCCTCAAAAATATGTTATTTTAATAGATTTTGCATGTATACACACATATAAACATATAAATGTAGCCCTCTTGGTAGAATGTAAACTCCTTAAGAGGAGACTGTTTCCTTTTTTTTGTTTATGTCCAGATTAATCATTGTATGACACATGATAGGTACTCTAAAAATATTTACTAATAAATGGATTAGCATAGGCCCAACCAGAAATAACCAGTTAGCCTCACCTATTTTTATTTATTTCAGGTTCTATTAGCAGAGGCCGTTTTAAACACCAATACTAAAAAAACCCAGGTAACATTGAAATCTGGTTGAGTTGGACAAAATCTCCATTATGATAACTGTTTGCTGTGGGATCAACTGAATTAGCAAAAGATGTAAGGAAAATCTAACTATACTATTCTAAAAAGAAATCTGTTGTGCCCACACTATCATTTTTTAAAGCAAACAAATGCACACATAAACCAGATCCTGTGAAATATGGGGGTTTTGAAATTAAATTGATCAGAAAACCACAGAAAAACAAGTCAAGGTCAAAAACATTCAAAAAAGGGGGGGGGGGAATGGGAGAGAAATATTAATGGCTTCAACACTTCCCATGCTTGTATAGTTCCCAACAGCCTTGGAAGAGGCCATCACATATAACAAAGTGAATTCATATGTGATCTAACTGTTCTTAGAATTAAAGAGAAAGTAAACAGAGCTATAAGTTGATACATTTTTTAAATTGGCAACTGTACATGGAGCTATGATTTTATCCCAACAAAGAATGTTCTTACAGGGTATGTTTTCTTAAGCATAGAACTGCAGTACACATTCTCTTTATAAACCATAACATGCTTCAGAGTTCTTTTCAGATGAGAAGTCTCTGGAAATGTTTATAAATTGGCAAGAAAGAGGCCAATAAAAAAGACTGGAACTATTTTTTTTAATTTCCTTAAGATAATCAGCATTATGCCAGCATATCACCTCTATTCACGACTGGGTTAAGGGAAAATTGATCTAATATGAACAGGTGGACTTTACTTTAAAAAAACCAAATATAGCCGTCATGCCAAAACACAAGTAGCAAGTAAAAACCAGAACTGAGAAGGCCAAGATCAGGAGGTGAACTACTAGTTAACTTGCATAAAGCTGACCAGTGAACAAAGTGACTTTAGACCAGATAAGGAAGAAAGAATCTGAGAGATATCAAAATTCTAATCAAGCAAAAGATTTAATTCAGGAAAATCAGCTTAATCAGGTAGATATCATAGGTCTAAGCAGGGAGGAAGTCCAGGGTGCAGGGCAATATAGCTCAGAAAACTGAAAAAAAATTGGGGGAGTCCAAGCAATGGGTATAAGTAACTGTCAGAAATCTAGGTCAAAGTTTCTTCATAAATAAAGGTCAGATTCTAGACCCTATTTCTGATGGGGACCAACATCCATTCTCCAAGTTCCACCTCAACATTCCTCTCTTCCCTTCAGCCCATACCAAATCTTATTATTTCTAAATCTATTACAATTCTTGCATCTCTCAATTCACCTTGGTTCAACCCACACCACTCTTAACCTTAATTACTGCAATAGATTTCTTACTCCTCAACCTTATCCACTCAGTCCAGGATTCAAAGACACTGACCTCCCTACTACTCTACAGACAAGAAATTCCATGGCATTTTCACTGGCTGTCCCCTATTCCTGAAATGCTCTCCTTCCTCATCTCTGCCTCCTGGCTTCCTTTGAGTTCCTAATAAAAGAACATATTCTATATGGTGTTTCTTAATTCTAGTACCTTTCCTCTATGGAATATTTCTAGTTGATCTTGTATAGAATAGCCTACTGTGTTGTTTTCACCATTAAATTGAGAGCTCCTTGAAAGCAGGAACTTTTACTTTTCCTTGTATCTCAAACAACACAATGTCTGATGCATAGTAATAAATGTTTATTATTATTTTAATAAATGTTTATTGACTATTCCTGAAACATAGTAATAAATGTTTATTATTATTTTAACAGATGGTTATTCACTGATTGACTAAACAGATTCCAAATTGATTTCTCTACCTCAAGTATCTCCACTAAGATCCATTTTCCAATCAGCTATTAAGGTAATTCTCCTTAAATATGTATTTGATAATGCTATTATCCTGCCCAAGGAACTCCAGTAGTCTACTACTACCTATAGAATTAAAAAAAAATTTCTCTTCAGGGGCATTTAAAGACATCTATAATCTGGCTATAACTTTGTATCTTGACACACCTTGCTCACCTCTGTCTCTTAGAATTCCTTCTTTGCTTCATGACTCAGCTCAAGCACAATCTTGTCCATGAAGCTTTTCCTGATCCCTTCCCAATCCATCCTCCACTCTAGTCCCTTCTGCCTTATTCTACCCTGTACATTTTGTATATATTTTGCATATGCTTCTTTGGGTCCTCCTCCTTATCATTTTTATCTTTGTATCTCCATCCCCTGGTACATGATTACATACTTAAAAATATTTGCTACTGATTGATAATTTGGAGACTTAAGTAATAGGCACACAAGTCCCTAAAAGAATACCAAAAATTTTTGAGAGCAAGGGACTTTCTACATACTTCCTACTTAGGCCCCAAACTAATGTTACATTATGGTCAGTAGAAACAGAGAGCTACATGAGAGGAAATGAAACATCAGGGATAAATATTACTCCTGAAAACAGATAAATATGTGAATTAGATAAATTTAACAATCATTTATGTCACAAAGATTTTTTTTTCCTTAACAAGTTACAGTTAAAGAGCAATACCCTTAAAATATGCTAACTGTCCAGGTAGCCACAGCATGGGAGAGAAGAGACAAGTAAGAAATGTAAAGAGAGCTTGTTTCCCATTTCCCAACTAGGAACTAGCCAGGGATTAATGGGTGATTAGGTAGGATGGGGAGAAAAGACATTTGATTTCATTAAGATAGAAAACTCCCAGTGAAGGATAAGCCTTCTTCCAACCCCATCTGCCCACTTGCTCTTGCACTTGCTCTGTAATTTATACATAGCATAAGAATCCCTGAAGCACAAAGAGTACTATGTTTCAGGCATAGTCAATAAACATTTATTAAAGTAATAATAAACATTTATTACTGTGCATCAGGCACTGTGTTAAATGTTTGAGATAGGGGGCGGCTAGGTGGCGCAGTGGATAAAGCACTGGCCCTGGAGTCAGGAGTACCTGGGTTCAAATCCGGTCTCAGACACTTAATAATTACCTAGCTGTGTAGCCTTGGGCAAGCCACTTAACCCCATTGCCTTGCAAAAAAAAAAAAAAAAAAAAACCTTAAAAAATGTTTGAGATCCAAAGAAAAGTAAATGACCAGTTCCTGCTTTCAAGGAGCTCTTAATCTAATAGTGAAAACAATATAGAAGCTACATAAAACACATAACATAGCACTTTATTCTTTTGTCCATGGTCACAAAACTGATACATATCAGAATTAGGGCCTGAATTCAAGTCTTTCTACCTCAAGGCCAGTTCT
The DNA here is from genome assembly GCF_037893015.1 of Macrotis lagotis. NCBI lineage: Eukaryota > Metazoa > Chordata > Mammalia > Peramelemorphia > Peramelidae > Macrotis > Macrotis lagotis. Next base: position 472,387,290 of record NC_133666.1, on the reverse strand, counting down.
CTAAACCATGCTGCCTCTGGCACCACTCCTATGAAGAATTAAAAAAAACCTCCATGCTTCTATTCTACACTCAGGGCTTTTTAATAAATAAAAACTTACCTTATATTCTCACTTGGTGACCAGTATGCTAAAGAGACATGGATGGCAGGTTCTGTCATAGTGGCTTGGATGTAGGAAAGTCTGTGTGCTTATTTATCCATTTTCTCACACAAAATGCTAATGTGGCATATAGCCTCACTGATTATACAGGTAAGTATCAGCTTTCTATTGCCAAAATAACAAACCTGGGAAAGGGGGAGTATTCTAGGAGTCATGTAATTGGGTCACATAGGGCAACTTTCTGTTAATAACCTTTCCATTTCAAACTCATCTGCTCTTAAAGGAGCAACCACCTCAAGATCTCATGGCTGAAGTCACAAAGCAAAATGTGGTAGTTTGGTTCACAATTTCCAGAGAACCTGAGGGAACAGGTAATGGAGATCCTCTAAAAGAGAAGGGGAACTTCTGTCAGACTCATGCAAAATGAGTGAAGTTACAGAGAGGTCAATTTAATGAAAGGGAAAAGCTTTTTAGAGGTGAAAGCTGTTGAGTGAAATCAGTAGAATGATATTCCTCAGGAGATCATAGCTTACTCCTCTCTAGAGGTTTTCAAAGAGTGGTTTACATGATTCCCACCTCTCACTGGCATTATAGTGAAGATTCCTATTCATATTAGAATGGATAATCTGTCTGCCTCAAGTCTCTCCTCAGGCTAGTCTTTCTTCTACTTATCTGTCAAAGAGATCTTCCTTAAGCTCACATCTTATCATCATCCCTTAATAAACTCCAAATATAAATCAAATATAAACTTTTTTGTTAGTTGCTTAAAGCCCTTCACAAACTGCCCCCTTCCTATTTTTCCTCCTCTTTTCCTCTTTATTCCCCTCCATGCACTAATAGTCTAGCCATCGTGGCCACCTTGCTATTCCTCATATACAACATTCAATCTCCCATCTCTGTCCTTATACTGATGATCCTGCATTCATGATATGCTTACCCTCCTCACCTCCTTCTTGGAAAATCCCTGAATTCCTCCCCCCCATAATGGTGTTATCCAACAACTTACCATGTATCTTTCTTTCATCTACATGGGTTCCCTTTTAGAATGTAAGTTCCTTGTGAGTAGAGGCCAGTTTTGTTTTGGTTTGGTTTTCCTTTGTATTCCAGGGCTTGACAAAGTAATTGATTGATTCATGTTGATTGTCTTCCAACTCAAAGATTCTTTGATTCTATAACTTTATTAGACTTGATTAGAAATAGCAGAAAGGGGGGCAGCTAGGTGGTGCAGTGGATAGAGCACTGGCCCATGGAGTTCAAATTTGCCTTCAGACACTTAATAATTGCCTGGCTATGTGACCTTGGGAAAGCCACTTAACCCCATTGCATTAAATTTTAACAAAACAGTGGAAAGAATAGGGAAGATCTGCATGGGAAATTGCCTTATCTTTCTGCCATAGTGACCACAGAAGGCTCATTACTTCTCTCTTCTGGATATTTGGCTAGGAGACCATATCTTTATGAGAAAGATGACTTTACTCTTCTTATCCAAGGACTTTAAAGAGATAAGAGATATTTTCCTTTATGATCTTCCTTCTCTGATAAACTGTAGCTCTCCTTCCTCCTATTTCTTACCAACTAGTCTCTCTTAAAGCAAGGTATCTCTATTCTTAACAGTTCTGGAAGTTTGCTAAGATTCCCACTCTTTTTCCCGTGCCCCTTCTTTATGTCTTTACAACTGGTATAGACAACTGCTAGGTCACAGAATGTTCTGCCAAAATGAACTATAACAGTGAGTGAATTTCAATACATAATTCCATTCTTTTTTCAGGAATATATTTATGATTATGTTAGGGCTGAAAGTTATTTATAGTTAATGTTTATATTGAATTAAAAGTTCCCTCAAATTTGCTATCCTAACTATTCTTCATTGTTTTAAGTAAGTTTTAGTGAAATATTTTGTTTATACATCACAACAATTTCTGGATGTAGTCACCATATCCCACCCCTGTGCTAAATTCTCCCTTGAAAGGAAAACAGTAAAGCAAAAACAACTATTCTAGTGAACCATGTCTCATGATGTATGCAACACTCTTTCCTTGTCTTCCCTACCTCTTTGATGGAATGATGAACACAGGCTTTATCGACTGTTCTCTGGGACTATGGTTATTACAATTACTATAACTTGATAAGACTAACTCTAACAACTGTGTTAAATTTCTTCTTAAGATGAATCCTACCAGAATTCACTCATAGTCAAATGTAAAAGATTCCAAGATGCAATGGTTAGGAAGGAAAATATAATAGAATACCAAATGATTTTACCAACAAGTATTCATAATTTAAGTAAAAATTCTGTACTAGATGGTGCAGTGGATAGAGCACTGGGCCTGAAATCAGTAAGACTTGAGTTCACATAGAACCTCAATTATTTACTAGCTAGATGACCCTGGGCAAGTCACTTAACCTCTGTTTGCCTGTTTCATCCTTTTAAAATGAGGATAATAATTGTAAGTACCTTCCAGAGTTGTTGTAAAGACCAACTGAAATAATAATTGTAAAGCATTCAGCATAGTACCTGAGTATATAATAAACACTACATAATATTTAAGTTAATTATTATTATTAATATGGAATCAAACAAGTTGAAATCTTTCCCTACTCTGGAACTGAGGGGTAACACTGCCTATCTTCAAGAACTGATAGTCAATAGAACATACATAGGAAACACTTTTGAAATCCTCAGGAGAAGATATTAAAGGTAGGCAAAGTTTCCTTTACATTAGCACAATTAGAGGAGGCTGATCTTCTTGAACTCCAATATGTAAAACAAGGAACTGGTTTCCATAAGAACTAGATAAGCAACTAAACCACCTACAGTTATCACTTCCACATTCAAGTGTTAGAAACATGGAAAATCCATGTACAATTTTTTTGGCCCTCCCTCTCTCCCAGACTTCAGAAATCTGATTTTTTTCCTTTTTCTTTTATAGGGTATTTATGGAGTTTTATTATAAAATTTGGGTTAAGTATTTGGTCATAGGCTCTGGGTATATGGCTTCAGCAAAACTCCAAAAAACATTCCCACTTAATTTCTTGTGCCCACCTGAAATATATAAAAATATATCAATATATCACAATAGAGAAAGTTGCAATGTGGAAGGGATAACTTGTATATTCAGTAAATGCAGTATAGATCTAATGTCTGCTTGGAAACCAGTAAGCAGTTAAAGTGACTTTCTGAAGTACAATATGGAGCAGGGAAGTTTATTTATATTTATGATATCCTTTATTCTGTATGACCCCTATAGCTTTAGGCTATATATACATATATATATATACATATATATATATATATATATATATATATATATACAAATATAAAATACAGAGTGGAGGGCCCAACAAGAGAAACATAGCTTTATCTTCATAATTTAATGCATTGGATTATTATTATCTGAAACAAATGTCTTACCTCCTCTCTTCCTCTAAGTACATACATGATGCAGTTATATCTGATATGGATTTTTAGAGGTCATCTAGTTGAACCCCCTTATTTGAAGAATGAGTATATTAAATGTCTTGCTGGGCGGCTAGGTGGCATAGTGGATAAAGCACCAGCCTTGGAGTCAGGAGTACCTGGGTTCAAATCTGGTCTCAGACACTTAATAATTGCCTAGCTGTGTGGCCTTGGGCAAACCACTTAACCCCATTTGCCTTGCAAAAGCCTAAAAAAGAAATGTCTTGCCCAAGATCATTAAGGCAGTAAGTAGCAGAATTGGGATTCAAACCCATGTCATGTGATTCCATTTCTAGAACTCTGTTCCATTGTACCACACTGCCTTCTGGACCTTAAGTACTCTACAAATAATTAAATTCATTAAAAGAGCAAGTCAGAAATAAATATAGGGATAAGAAAGCTCACAAAAAGTTGACATTGCCATATATTTTCAGGGTAAAACTTTAAAATAATTTCAAAAAATCTACCCTATGTTAAACTAATTTATTTGCATTTTGGGTTTTGGCTTTGTATTTTTATATTCTGACTTAAAATATGCAGGTACATCGGTAACTAGATGCCCAGACTGTTTCGACTAAGAACAAAGGTCATAATCTACATGGCAATCAAGATATATCACCATCGATCTGAGACTTAGATAGAAAGATAGAGATCTTGTGGAGTCCTTACTCTATAATAGTCTCTCCTCTCCCTCTCCCTCTCCCCCCTCTCCCAATTGTTTCCTAATGCCTCTAGGATCAAACAGAAACTCTTCTGCTCCATTTTTAAAGTCCTTCACAACCTATCCCCAATATATCTTCCCAGCTTTACTGGACATTATTCCACACCACTACCTCTGCTTCACAGAGTACCTCTGTTCTTTTAATATATAGCTCAAAGCACCATCCTTCTGCGTGGTCTTTCCTGATCTACCCAAATGTTAGTATTCTTCCTTTTAGACCTACCTTGTACTTAACTACTTTGTTTAAATCTATAGTTATTAACTTTATATTTATTCTGAATATATTGGTAGATGTACTTACTTTACCCCCACTAGAATATATCTCCTTGTGAGTCAGAATTATTTCTTTCTTTGTCCTTGTCTCCCTAGTGCCTCATGCAATGCCTGTCACATAATAATGTGCCTAATAAATATTTGTTGATTGATCTTGTTGAACTTATCAATATTCTCTGTGTTTTATTATTATTTTTTACTAAAACTTTCACTTATCTAACAGCCTAATTTAAGACTCAAACTAATTTCCCTCATGAAGCAATGGGGAACTAAATATCACTGCAATTGCTTCCAAATCGGTAAGACAAACAATCCTTACACTAGTTGCCTTTCCAAGGCAGTTTCTGCTAATTTGAATTAAGACTAGTCTAGGCTTCAGTTTGACAAGGTCAGGTGTTCTTAACCTTTTCTGAGTCATGGGACCCCTTTAGCAGTGTGCAAAAGTCTATGGAGCTCTTCTCAAAATAAAGTTTTTAAATATGTTCACATCTTATTGTGTTACTTCTTAGCATGAAGAAGAAGATAGCATAGAAGAAAATCCCCAGTTATTAGACTGTGAACTCTTTGAGGGCAGAACTGGTCTTCTATTTCCTTTGTATCACAATGTTTGGCATATAGTAGTTGGTACTTAGCAAATGTTTATTGATTGGCTGGTAGTTCTCAAAGGTTTTGCCACAACAGTGTAAGTCAAATAAGTCCCTCAAAGTCAAAGACTGCTTTGTTGTGTGTATGGGTTGTTGGGTTTTTGGATTTTATTCATACTTACTACTATATTTTGTACAGAGTAGAGACTTGACAAAAGTTTGTTGGACTAGATTGACATAAATCAAGCAAAAAAAGTCCTCAAGTACAAGCCAATCACATACATTATTTCTAGATAAAATTTCCAATATCTACAAAATGATACATTTTCCACTCTAACAAAGATAAACTTTTTGAGCATTCAGGTATCTATTCTGATCCTGCAGATCTCCATGGTGGCAAGGAGAACTGATATGTATTGCATCAAGTCACAGGGCTTTTCCTTTTATCTAAGATAAATCTTACCTATCATAAAAACTATCTCATCTTTCTTTTGTCATTATTAAAAAAGAAAAGAGATCATCATGATCCATGTTATAGACTGTCATATATTTAAAGGTAATTATTGAATCAGGTTTTACCCTTTTCTTCTCTAGGCTGAATAATCTTAATTTATTTAGAAATGAGAAACTCTAAAGAAAAGCTTCAGGAAATCATCAAAGAACTATAGTAGAGGAAAAAGAGATAAGTAGATCATGTGGTTAAAGTAAAGGGAAGACAAGTGAAGAAACAATGTTCTACTGATTCTCTTGTATCAGAGGGAAAAGTAAGAAGACTGGACATCTTACAATAAACTTAGAGAACACTGACAAGAATCACACAAGATGATAAATTGGATGAGTTGGGCTCTACAACAACAATAGCAATGATAATAACGACACCGACGATAATTATATACCTAACAGTATTTTATAAATATATCATTTGATCCTCACAGCAAGCCTGTGAGTAAAGGGCTGTTATTATTCTCAATTTACAGTTGAGAAAATTGAGGCAAATAGAAATTAAGTGACTTGCTTAGGCTCACACAGCTAGTATATATCTGAAGCTGAATTTGAAGGACTTCCTAACTTCAAGTCTAGCACTATCTCTATTTCACCACTTGGCTGTGTAAATGGCCTCTCATAAGGCTTATGTAAAAATTAGATTCAGCTACATAAGAGAAAAGACTTCGAGAGAAGCACTGTGGTATTATTTAAAAGCTAGCCTTGGAGTTAAAAAAATCTGGGTTCAAGTTTTATCTCTTAAAGAAACTTAGTGTAACACTGGAAAAATTACTTAACCTCTCCAAAAATTTCTTTATGAATAAGTTGCAAGGAAAATGTTGATTTCCATTAGTAGAGGAGTTTTAAATCCCCTAAGAGTCTAGTTCAACAACAGCAATCATCAGACTTGGCATGTGTTCCACAGTTTGGTTTACTTCAGTAATTATTTAAGTTAATATGCTAACACCATTAATAAAGTGACCAAAAGAACAAGAGTATAGAAGTTTATGTTGACATACTGGTGAGGAGGAGAATTTCAAATCAGTGTCATCCATAATTCATACAGTGACTACCAAGACATGTTTCTTTCAGAGTTACCTGAGAATACATAAAGTGTATCTAGATGAAATCTTTATCAGTATTGCAACACTTTGGACAAAAAACTGAGTGATTCACCCTGGAAGGGTTCCCATTTCCCTCTGCCCTGAGTCACCTGGGGTTTGTTTTTACAACAGAGGCAGCTTATCTTATGGAAGTCCATTCATCTCCAGAAAAACCGAAATGAACTACAGGCAGGCAAGCAGGCTGATAGCTTCAAAGCAAGGACCTGTGAACTTAGCAGTTTCTACATGCCCAGCATAAGATTACCAGCCACCACCATCAGCGTCCTCTATACTCAGGTAGCTTTTTCAATAGCATTAATGTAAAGGTATCAACAAATACGCTGTCTTCCTTTCTGAGAGTACTTTTCATCTATTTCATATATCAAATGAGATCACTAGAAATTATTTACTTAGCCCAGTGTTTGGCACATGGTCAGCATCATATAAACATTATTATTATATCTTATACATATATTCAATATTTATATATTATATATACATTTTATATGTAATGAATTAATGTGATGGATAATGTAATATAATAAATATAATGAATTTAATGTTGTATCATCTAATGGAATATACTATCCTTTTTTTTAAGATTTTTCAAGGCAATGGGGTTAAGTGGCTTGCCCAAGGCCACATGGCTAGGTAATTATCAAGTGTCTGAGGTCAGATTTGAACCCAGGTACTCCTGACTCCAAGGCCAGTGCTCTATTCACTGCACCACCTAGCCGCCCCAGAATATACTATCCTTGAGGACAGGGAGATAAGAACAGTGCCTAACAATGTTTTATATTTTTTTGAGTCATTTCAGTCATATCTATCTCTGTGACCCCTTTGGGGTTTCTTGGCAAAGATACTAGAGTGTTTGCCAATTCCTTCTCCAGTTCATTTTACAGATGACAAAACTGAGACAAATTGGATTAAGTGACTTACCCAGGGTTATATGACTAGTAAGTGTTTGAAGTTAGATTTGAATTCAGGAAGATGAGTCTTTCTGACTTCAGGCCTAGCACACTATCTACTGCATCTGGCTGCCCATACTTTAAATAAATATTTGTTGGTTGGTTGGAGTAGTTAAGTGGTACAATGGATAGAGTACTGGTTTTGGAGTCAGGAGGATGGGAGTTCAAATCCAGGCTCAGACACTTACTACTAACTAGCTGTGTAACTTTAGGCAAGTAATTTAATTCTGATTGCTTCATATCCAGGATATGGCCACTGGACCCAGATGGCTCTGGATGAGAAAGTGAGGTTGGCAAAATACCCTCTCACTCAAATCCAATTCATATGCTTGTCATGACATAACCTCTCTGATATCATGATCTTTTTTGAGAACAAAGGGCAAACATCATCATCATGTTGGTTGATTGTCATAACACTCCATAGTTCAGGTAAATACTATTTATTCTGTTTCACAAATGAATAATGGAAGATACTCTATCCATTATGTATATGCCATACTTAAACTGGTCACTGACAAACCTCTCTAGTTTCAAGAGAGTACTTATCAGATTAAAATAATTTCTAAATCACCCTATAAGAAACAGCCTGGTTTCATGGCTATGTATGGAAGAAAAAAATCACCCTAATACCTGAAGTCAGTATTTTGGATCACTCATTCTGTGAGGCTTTTTGAGTAACTAAATACAGTCTGTTCATTTATGAGCAAGAGCAAATTTTTAAAACTCAGTTGTCTTCCCTCAGTGACTCAATGTATTCTGAGCTGCCTTTATTGACCACTCAGCTGATATAAGAGAATGCAACCCAATTTTTCAAATCAAATATAATCGCACTTAAGTGGAAACTGATTTCATATTCATGTGTAGGAAAGTAAGAAAACTAAAACATAAAATAAGCCACTTCTTTTAATGATAGTCATAACAATAGTTGACCTTAGCATCCTACAATTTTGATAACTTTCTTTTTTGTGTATTTTATTTTTTCCTATTACATGTAAAGATCATTTTTAACATTCATCTTTTGTAAGATTTTGACTTCTACATTTTTCTTCCTCCCCCCTCTCCAAGACAGCAAGTAATCTATTATAAGTTATTCATGTTCAATTATGTTAAACATATTGAAAAGACTTTCTTATAAATCTACAGGTAGGTAATACAAATAATATTATTATTCCCTTTAGATAGATGAGAAAATCAAGACTCTGAGATAAAATCACATAGTTAATAAATGTCAGAAGTGTCACCTAAGATCCAATTTTTCCATCTGCAATCCGGTTCTCTTTACACAATTCCAAGCTACCTCTCCATGAACAAATTAATCACACTTTTAAGGTTCAGTCATTGTGCTTCATCCTGTTTTATATTCCAACAGATTAGGGATTACATCTGTGATTTCCATGTTGTAGGGAACTGACTAAATATGGATGATAGGTGATGAATCCCTCTACCAATTCAGGTTGGCACTCTCTTTGTAACTTACAGTCTTAGAAAGTAATCTAGAACAATAAGAAGTTAAGTGATCTGCCCAGGGTCATAGAGCAAATATTTATCAGGGAAGGATTTATACCCAGGTCTTCTTGTTTCAAGATTAATTATCCATTCAAATGAGTAAATATCCTCTGCTATTTTGTATCAAAAAGGCTTTTATTCCCTTCAATTTGTCCATAATAGTAGAGTGTATCTCTAATACCAGAAACTAGAACATAAGCATCCCTTGCTCCCTCAGGAAAAATAAAGGTCAAAGTCAAAGGCAAGAAAAGAATAATAAATCTCTCATGGTGATGTGCATCAACCTCTTATTCCTTCCCCTTCTATAAGAAAAATGTTCCTAAAAACCAGTTGCCATCACACTGGAGTCTTGAAGCAGGGAAATGCAGTATTTTCATCTTAAAAAATAGCTAATATAACTCTTAAAAACTAAAGAGGTGGAGAAAAGAAAGAAAGAAAAAAGGTATCAAAGGGAAAAAAAAAGTCATCCCTGCCAAAAAACACACACTTAAAGAGAATAACAATGTTATCCAACTGTGAAATAATGGAGTTTCCTTTATTTTACTTCCCAGCTATTTTCTTAAAGGATAGTTGAAAGCCAAAAACTTTTTTTTGGTGAGATGATAAATTTTTGCACTTATTTACAAGATTACAATAAAATAGTGTCTCTGCCTCTCTCTCTCTCTGTTTTTCTGTCTCTGTCTCTTTCCAACTCTCCCTTTCTCTCCTACCTTTATCCTTTTATTTCTTCCTCTATTTCCTTTTTTTCTTCCCCTAGTCTCAATCTCTCTCTCTCTCTCTCTCTCTCTCTCTCTCTCTCTCTCTCTCTCTCTCTCTCTCTCTCAAATATATGCATATTAATATATGAATATTTGAGGCAAGACTACTACTTATGTTGAATAAAATAATCTGGATACATACCTTCTTCAAGAAACCAACACCATAGATTTGTAAGGGTCAAGTATGAGGTAAAGCTCTCCATTAAATACTCAACAAATACCTATTATGCCTACTATGTGCAAGCCATTACAAGCAGTTTAAAGTAAATAGGGCAAGTAATAGTTTCAAGATCCATGAAGTAAAAAAAGAAAACATCCTCCTAATCCCCAGATCACATATGACTTGAAAGTAACCCTAATCTAGCTGGGGCCAGTGTAATAAAAATGTAATTGGATTTTAGATTTGCTAATATTTATGCTAATGTTAGCTGAAGAAGACAATGAGAACTGAACATGTGTTTCTGAACTCCAAGGGGCTCAGTTGAGCTGATGGTGCTGGATTTCGGATATGGAGATGAGTTGTTTAAATATAATATATATATATATATATATATGTACATATATATTCACACACACACTTAAAAAAAACCTCAGTGTGTGTGCAAAGAATGAAAAGGGAGGCTTATAGCAAAAAAAATGATATCCAAAAGGAATATCATGAACGATTAGAAGGTAGAAATATAGGGAGATGACTCTATGACAGGAGCACAGAAAAAAGGAGAATTCAGTCTAGAAAATTTAATTAATAGATGATTTAGTTAATAGATACCAGGGAAGTCTCTGGGCTGGGGTGTGAAGAGAGCAGGTTCAAGCAGGTAGATATATACTTTGGTGGCCAAAAAGAGTTATGGTTTGGTAACTAGGACTTGCTCCATAATCTACTCCAGCCTAACTAGACAATTCTCTATGTTCAAATTTTCCCTGAGTTTTTCACCACTGAGTCCTAACTCATAATAGCTCCTGTGGCTGGATTATTCCCCTCCTTCTCTATTGAACTGCTTTTATTATAAAACCCAACTCAATATCTCTTTCTTTATGAAATCAATTCTGATTTCTCCTCATCAGTAATATCTATTTATCACTCCTGGCCTCACATAGTATCTTGCTTTGTACCCCTTGAATTTATTATTTTATATTGTAGTTATTAATGTACATATCATTTCTCCCATTAGAATCTCAATTCCCAAGGACAGAGTCATGGCTCTCTCAACTTGTGATCATTGTTAGCACTTTGAACAACCCTATGCACATAAAAGATATAAGATTCAAATTAAACAAGCATAAATTTAATAAACAATAATAATGTTGATGGCATTGAACTCCTGAATTCATGCCCTAGAGATGCTGTCATTTTACAAAACCCATGCATGTTGCATCCCCCCATTAATTGTGAGCTCATTGAGGGTAGGGATACTTTTTTTGCCTCTTAAAGTCCCAGTTCTTTAGTGCTTGGCAACTGTTTGGGTGATTGACTGAATGGAACAACTGAAATTGATTATTGAAGGGTGATAGAAGTCAACATGGGGACTTTTCAGGAGCTTCTGAAGAAATATTTCCTAGCATCCCTTAAAAAACAATTTTTATTTTGGAATAGCTCCATGAGAATTTTAAACTCCAAGACTTATCTGGCCAGGAAGAGGTTCAACAATAAGCTAAGTTTTGGCCCTGTGCAAAATAGAAAGCTGGTATCTAGGATGCCTCAGTATTATAAGAATAGGTATCTCTTAATGAATCAGACCAAAAACCTTTCCTTTAATTTTTTTATTTGTTACTATTATTTTGTTAGCAATTCTTCACTTCAACTCTCTCAGAGAACTAGAAGTATAGAAAATTAAGTGACATATGAGATATACAAATAACCAGAAACCAAGCCAGGGTCTGAATTCAAAAGCTCCTCTGTCTCTCAGTCCATTGCTCTGAGCACCAGACAGAATAAATGGTAACTAAAAATGTGAAAACTGTTATCTAGGGTGGAATTAAAATGGACTGAATTAAAATAAAATTGTGATGTTCAGCTTTAACAATGACCTCATTTATACAAGAATGATTATAACTGGAAGGCTAGAGCAGCCAATTTTCCCCCATTTGCTCACTAATAAAACTGAGAAAATAAACTAAGGATGAAAAAGATGAGAGAAGGGAAAATTTCTTGCCAGCAATTAACTTGGGGGAGGGAAGATTTTACTCACCCACATTTCTGTAGCATGTACTTAAGGATATTCTGTACAGAATCACAAAATTCAGGGCCCCAAGATAACATGTGAGGTGAAAGCAAAAATATGGTTATTACTTTGTGGGAAATCAAAGTCACCCTATTTGCTTATACCTCTCACTTTCATATATCTCCTAAGGTTCGTGGGTTGAAATGTATGCTGGGACATTCATTTTTGCCATATTTCAGTTGCGCATAATAAAAAGTTCACCAACTCTCAACTTACTCATAGTCCAGGAACCTCACCTGTGAAAGCGTTTGTGGCCTGAAAACCAGCTTCCTGCATACTGCTCTCCCAGACACGTTTGTGTTCCCACTCTTAACTTGTCCTTACAAGAGGCAACTGGAGGGATTGAAGCTGTCAAGTTACTTCCATTTTAGTTTGTCGGAGTCCATCTCTCTCCGGATTCCAACTTTTGGTAGCATATGATTCCCACCAGATCCTGTGAGCAGATGGTACCAAGGAGACTGGCCAAAGACAAAAAGCAAGTATTGGACACACACAGTGATTTCAGCCGTCCAACCAAAGAATCAAGGCCATGGTGAATCTGGAAGCCACGGAAGTTGTCCCGCTGAGACAGTTTCCCTTTCTAAAATGTAGTTCTAATGAACCATTCGGTAGCCAGCATCCTTTCCCTGGGTTGCAGCCACTTGGGATGTTCAATTGCTTTCTGCTTTGTCTTTTCTCTTGGGCTTGTTTTTCCCCTCAGGCACGCTCACTGAGAAATTAAAAAATAAAATAAAAAGGAGATTATGCTTCCTGATGATCTGTACAAACATGAAAATTAATAGATTCACTGGGACCAAGAAACCTTCCCAAATATCCAAAGACATTATTATGAATTGACTATCCACATTGAAAGAAACTCTTCAACAAAGCAAATGTGGTAAATTTTCCTGAGTACTTTTGAAGTGTGGAAAGAAGCTCAGGGTTTCATTCATATTCCTGGGAACAAGAAAAAAAGATCCATTTCTCCAAATTTCAGTTGAAGAGCAATGGACACCTTGGTTTAACAAGAGTATAATGTCAAAGACAACAATGTTCCTAAACAGTATTTATAAACAGTGAAGTTTAAAATAATATAAATATTCTTCAAGCTACTTGAAGTGGAGTCAGAACTGGAAGAATGAGTCCTATAACCCCTTTCTCCTATAGTCCAATAGGACTCAGTGGGAAAAAAATCTGAAAAATGAAACCAGAGATGTCTTGCAAAGATTTCTCAGACTCTTTATATATACATACTTACATATATATGTATATATAAACATACTTTTGTATATATAATCTTAAATTAAGGATCAATAATAAAAGTTAATCTAATCTCTAAATTGTTTTATATGTTTTAAGCATTGTATAAAATTTTTTACAGATATTTCTCTCCTATAGTTATTGTAGAGCAACTAATAAAAAAAGATTGAGAAGACTAAAAGGTCAGATTTTTAAAAATAGATGATGGTCATTAAATTTAAATTATCATAGATAGAGAAGGATGAATTTTGTCCCCATTAAAATTATTTCCTCCTAGTCAATTTTTTAACAATCAGAAACTACAATCACATTATTCTTTTTCACCAAGTGGAACAAGGAAAAGAAAACTTTTTAAAAAAGAATTGGTAAGTTATTTTATATTCACTTCAAGAAGGTACTTTCTACACAAGGAACAATTTTCAACAGGGAACACAATATGATTTTTTGTCTTATTCAAGTAAGTACAGACCATATAAAAGTCAAACATCTCTAATTCAGACCAATTTAAGAGAAGCTCCATATGATGAATATAAAATCTGAAGTATAGATGATTTTTAAAAATGTGATATATCACTTTGAAGTACCTCAAGCTAACAGAATAAAAGATACTGCAGAAATCATTAGTAGTATGATTAATGAATAGATGAGAAAAATTTTAATTAGTAAATCAACTTTTATATGTAATGAATGTTTCTAAACTGGCTAAGAACACATGACACATTTTCTTCTGAAATATCTTGTATCCATACCCCAGAGAATTTCAGTCTTTAAATCAGTCTAATTTAGTCAAGATACAGTTTAAAAAAACAACAGTAACTAATTCTACTTTTCAGTTTTGCCATATTGAACTCACCTAACTAGATAGAGGAGAAAAAGGAAATCACCTGTTTAAGACCCAAATTTTTCCTTGGTCCCATTTTGTAATCTCTTTGAGCTAATCACTTTAGAAGTCTTCCCTGAATCTTCCCACATCCAAAAATAATTTCTTCTCCCTCCTTTGAATTCCTAAACCATTATGTTTGTACTGCATTTAATCATTTTAGCTCATAGTTTAATTGGAATTACCCAATTTTCCCTATTAGGTAACAGAGAACAGAGACTTATCCTTCTTTGAATTCTCTATAGTACTTAGCCCATTGTTTTGTAAATAACGGATCATAGATTAATTTATATAGTATCTTAGAAAGCATCTAGTATAATCTCTCATTTTGCAGATGAGGGAACTGAGGGACTAGGCTAAAGTCATCCAGGTAAATGACTAAAACAGGATGATTTGAAAATAGGTCCTCTGAATATACATTTAGCACTCTTTTTTCGTGCTTCAAATAAATATTTGTTGAATGAATCAATTCATTTTCATTTGCTCCCATTCTGAGTCTGGTTTCAGAGATGAAAAACAAGTCTGAGTGGTATTTTGTGTTGTTTTTGCTTTATTTATGGTGCTACTGTGCTTTAAAAAAGTTCAGCTATCACATCATTCACATTTCCCATGGCCATGGGAAATCTGTAGGTGGGTATGGGTAGTGGTGGGAGGGAAACAAAATTACTGTTTTCCTTTCCTGTGACTATTTATCTGCCCTCTCATTCTCAAACTTGTTTATTCCATGAGAGAAAGGTATGCCACCAGATTAAAATTGTTGGAACACCCTGAAAAGCCTGCCTTTACTAAAATTCTGAATACTTATTGCTCATAGCAATAGAATGGACCCCAATCAATCCTATGAATTGAAATTGTAATAACATAAAAACAACATATAATTTGTATGTTCTAACATAGACTAAGTCTTTTCTCCAGTAACTTTTCTATTACTATCATTGCTTTGAATTTCTTTTTATTTCTTGAACAGTTTTGTTCTCACCCACTGCTCTTCTAAATCCCTTCCTCAGAAACATATAGTAGAAATCACAGACCACACAGAATCAAAAGGAAGATGGAAGATAACTGAGACCACCCAAAGTTTCGATCCTAAAAGCTTCACATAATTATAGTAGCCTCATCTTTTCATCATTCTACTCTCTCAATTGATTCACTTGGCCAACAATTACATAACTGATGAACATCAACAAAATTCCATTGGAATAACAGTTAAAATGGTTATTCTTAAACTATTGAAAGTGGAAGCAGAAATAATAGATGGCATCCTATTATCTCCTTCATATGCTTTACCTATTTAGTGTCTTCTTTAGGACAATTAGATGGCACAGTGGATAGAATACTGGGCTAGGAATGAGGAAGACTCTTTTCATGAGTTCAAATTCAGACTGTGAGACTCTGGGTAAGTCACTTAATCTGTTCACTTCAGTTCCTCATCTGTAAAATGATTTGGAGAAGGAAATGGCAAACTACTCCAGTATCTTTGCCAATAAAACTCCAAATAGGGTCACAAAGTCAGATACAACTTAATCAATAGAGAAATATCTTCTTTTTCACAGATTGTAAGCTTCCTAAAGTCCTACCTTCATTGTTTTCTGTGCCAAATGAAGGACTGCACACACAAGAGATATTCAAGAAATACTTTAAAAATTAATTAATTTTCCACCTTTTGAGCAAAGAAACAATTTTACCCTGCACATTGTATTAGATATTAACTGTGCTTGAAAAGTTGCTATAATAATGACAAGCTACTCTATTTCTAGCATGTTCCATAATTTCTGAATTGATTAGTAGGCTTCAAATGAATGGAGTCTTCATTTTTTTTAATATATTCCTGAAAAACACAGAATTTTAGATCTAGAAGAAACATTGGAGATCATCTCAGTCAACTCCCTTTTTACAGATGAGAAAACTGCAGACCTGATATAATGAGGTGGTCAATACCAAATAGCAAAGAGCAGGGCTGAGATTAGAACCCAGATCTCTTCATAATTTGTAGGATGATACTATCAAAGATTCAGAGCTCAAAAGACCCTTGGAGAGAGCCATTATAGGTGAGAAATTTGAAGGTCAATGAGATAAAGTGACCTACCTAAGATCACACAATTTCTAAGTGCCTCTACCAAAGAAAATGAAGGGGTTTTCCAAATATAATCCCTAAATGTTTGCGCCTAAATATCTCAGAAGAAGAAAACCAACTTAAAAGAGGCAAGGGAGGAAGAAAAAGGAAGAAAAACTCACCCCAGGTCAGAGTACTCCTGAACCACACCCTCAGGCACCCTTATTCTAAATCCAAAATGTCACTCAGGTGCCAATGCATATACATATTCTCTTCACATTATGATGATGGGGAAGAACAATCAGGAAATAAATTGATTCAAGACTGTACTTGAGAATGACATTAAGCCCCTCCCATAACAATGCAACAGTTACTAAGGAAATAAAGTGCATCAAACGGAAAACACCCCCAACAGGAAGGGATATTAAAAAAAAAAGAGTGAGAGAAAGGAGAAAATGAACACCCACAAAATCTAGCCAAATTAAGTTGTGGAATTAGATCTGCTTTGCCACTCATTCATGAGAATTTGGGTCAAACTCAATCACTGTAATCCCTTAGGAATTTAAATTTCATCTTTGACAGATGACAATTTTCATGATTTTACACTGACTGTACTACAAAAGACATCTATTTGCTGGGGAAGATAAGATCAAAATTCAATAGAGAAGTGAAACAGACTTTTTTGAAACCTGGTAACTTCAAAAAATATTTTAAGCAAATCAAGTATTCAAAAAAGTGTAAACACTGCAGTTTAATTTTTTTTTTAATTTCCTTTCACTGTGGACAGTCTGTTTCGTTGGCTAAGTGCTAGTTACCTAGGAGATGGCTGAGTGGTGAAATTGGATAGACTATATGTTGTAAGGAAAATTATCAGACTTGTGGCAGTCTTCAGAAATGATGTCAATGGTCTCTTGTCATTGCTCCCACCAAAAATATTTCATGGAGAGCTGAAAAACAAAAATACACAAAAACATATTCACCTTGATAAGCTGGAGAGCTATTTTAAAAATGAAATTTTTAAATGAATATTTTACAAATAAATTGCTTTGCACTTCTGAAAAAAGCGCATGAAAAATTTTCAAACTTGCTGGATTGTTTAGGATAGAAATGACAAACAGTTTTTGAGGTAGCTGGTGAGAAAAAGGAAAGCCAGGATCAATCTGTTCCTGACTCTTGACAATAAAATCACCATGACACCTTGGGAGAAAGACTCCACACTTTTTTTTGCATGAGTTTCTCCAAAATCCATGAACATACATAGAGTTGACAGCTTAGTTGAAGGTCTCTGCAAGTGTCAGTCAACATTCACTGAGCTCCCAGAGAGAACAGAATGAACTCTAATGAGGTTATAAAGAAATATGTTCCTTTCACTATGCAGTTTATAATCTATTGGGGCTAAGGGGAGATAAGGAAGAGAGTAAACAGGCCAGGTCATGAAAAGAACATTAGATTTGTAGGTAGGGATATGTTTTAATCCTAGCTTTGCCTCGTAGTCTGTGCCCTTGAGAAGTAGAATGGTAAGTGAATTTAAAAAACTGGTTTTCAAGACCCATTTCTCTCAGACTAGTTAAGTGATCTTAGACAAGACAACTGACCTCTCTGGCCTCCCAGGCAACTGTCTAAGAGTCTTAGTTACCAAGTGCTGATCTATATTGGTAAAAGGCAGAGACACTAGGAGTTTGCTATATAAACTGAATTATAGACATATATATGTATAGTTTTTAAAATCACTTTAGAGCCTTTAGCTTTCTCATATGTAAATTGAGGGGTAACACTGGATGGTCACTAGGGTCACTGACAGTTCTAAAACCCCATGATTTATACCCTCTTCATTCAACACAAAATCTATTTTTAATTCCTGTGTTTTAAAGGTGTTAAATAATATTTAGGTTTTATAAAAGTTTTTCTTGGTAATCCTAAATATTGACCTGTCATTAGCAATATCTATGCCTTTTTCAAAAAATCCGAATTATGTGATTGGAAATCCAGTTACATTGAGAGCAAATTAGTTTGAGAAATCATGTTTGGATTTTCAAAAAATCTACCCTTATCTTCCTCTTAGAGTTCTGATTTGGGGTCTTTATTTATTCTTTAGTTATTCAATTCATTCAATGAGCTGGAGAGAGAGGAAAAAGACAATCTGAATCTTAGGGGTCTGAAAAGATCTTAGAGATCTGTTAGCTCAGCACTCTACATTTTTTGGTTGGAGTTATGATCCAGAGCTAGAAAGAACCTGAAGCCATCTTGTACAATTTCTTCATTTTACATGCAAGGAAACTTAGGCTCCAGAGAATGAATGATTTGTCTGAGCTCATACAGGCATAGTCATGAGAAAATGGAATCCCAGAGATTCATCCAAGGAAAGTCACTAAAATTCCATGAAAGATGAACTAGAACATATATATGATGCATGTATATAATGTATATATATATATAATCAAAATGTCTTCAAGGATTTTTATTTTATTTGCCAGCTGTGTGTGCAGAAGAGATCATTTAACCTCCTTGGTACTTAGCCTCCTTTTTTGTAAACTGGAGGTAATGACACTGATAGCATCTCTTTAAACAAGATCATCATGAGAGTCATATGAGGATCACAAACATTCAAAGTACATTGAAAAGCAGTAGGACTTAATAGATAGAAAACTGGTCTTCAAGTCTAACTTCACACACATTTGTTTCCATTCAGTCATTTTTCAGTCATGTCCGATTCTTTGTGACCCCGTTTGGGGTTTTCTTGGCAAAGACTTGGAATGATGTGCCTTTACTTCTCATTTTATAAATGAGGAAACTGAGGCCAATAGGGTTGAGTGACTTACCCTGGGATCACACAAGTTAGTGTCTGAGACCTGATTTGAATTCATGAAGATAAGTCTTCCTGACTACAAGTCTGACACTCCATCTCACACTTGATAATCCTGAGTAACTCTCTTAACCTCTCTGTGTTCCCAGGCAACTCTCTAAGAGTCTTACTTGCAAAATAAGTACTGATCTGTATTATTATTAAAGGGTAGAGACAGTTTATTCACTCATTTTCCTATATAAATTAAATGATCTGTTTTTTTAAAATAATAAACCAGCAAATAAATATCAGCTATTATTATTAGAATAGTTTTAAATCTCAATTTTTCCTCTTATCTACCTTTAAATAAAGAACAATCAATACATAAAAATCAAAACCCAAATTCCTTCCAAGCCAACTAAAATTAACAATGGATATAGGAAACAAGATAGAAAAATTAGTGAGAATGTGTGAAGTTTCGCAGAGCTGGTAAAGAAGAAAAATGACAAAAAAAGGAAATTACCTAGCAAGTAAGGAGGCACAACTTCTTAGAATCTTAATTTAAAAAAGTATCAACTTTTAAAATAGAGAAATTCACCAATGGGGAAGTGGTAATTCTATTTTTTCTGGTATTAGTAAGTATATTTTCTTAAATGTAACTAAACTTTTTTTTACAAAAATCCAGTCTTTTTTTTTCTTTATTTGTTACAGTGATAGAAAGAATTTATATTTTTTATTTCCTTCATAATCATTCCTTAAGCCTGTGAAGGAGGCTCTGGGACAGATGTCAACACTATGGCCTTAGAAGAAAACCACTTTTCATAACCTGATGAACTCAATTCTCTTTTGTCTGATACAAAATCTTGGGGAGCTTGTTTTATCAGTCTCATAAAAGTTAATAAAACTGATAAACAATATAAGCTGAAGACTCTGGATAATCTGTATAATTTCAGTCATTAGTACTATCATTTCCTTTGTTTCTTTAGGGGTATCTATATGATACAGTTGATAGAGTATAGGACCTGGAGTCAGAAAACTCATCTTCCTGAATTCAAATCTGGCTTCAGATACCTACAAGTCATGGGACCCTGTTTACCTCAGTTTTCTCATTTGTTAAAAAATGAGCCGAAGAAGGAAATGGCAAAACATTCCTATATCTTTGCCAGACAGTTATTTTCTCTGTTTCCCTAAGCTCTGCAGCTAGGTGCTGTCATTATCCCCATTTTACAGATGAGGAAACTGAGGCAAACAGAAGTTCATTGCCCAAGATCACACAGTGACCTTGACAGTGAGGCTAGATTTTTTTTGTTTTCCTGACTCCATTATACCTCTTAGCTTCCTCAGGTTCTACTCTGATTTTTCAGGTCTGAGCAATAGTAGGGGGGAAACGAGAGGGAGAAGAAAAGAGAGAAAGTTAGGAGAGAGAGAAAGAGAACAGAAGATAGGTCTGAGGTAAGTCTCTGCCCAGGATTCCAGCAAAGCCAAATGCTTTTAATTTATTTGCATCTGTGTGTCATTCACATGTTCTGCTTTTAGGATTGCTGGGAAGTTCACAACCACACACACACACACACACACACACACACACACAGAAAAAAAGGCACGTGCACACTCATCAACAACAGGCACATGACTTGCTTTGAAAGAACTGAGGACTAGCACAATGTTCTGACTCTGCAATCAACAATTTATACATACACACTATCAGAATCCAAGCTATATTGACATCTCATCTCTTTATTTTTTAGGGAATAAAATTTCAAAAGCACAAGCAACAATTATTCATGATTTTGAGTTCCCCAAAAACACACATGCCCAAAAACAGTGTACTCTTCTTCCAATAAAAGCTGTAAACAAAAAACAAAACTGAGGACCAAGCAAAATTTCTAAGAATGCCCTAAGAATTCTACTACAAACTTTTATCCACAAACAGTTCTAGATGGGACATGGAGTTTAGACTAGTTAAATCAACTCACTTTTGTGGAATGACTTAATCTGGTTGCACAGGCTCAACAAGAAACACATTTTGACAGATGTCTTCAGGACATAACTCATAATCCTGCCCATCTGAGGGCCACCACACAGAGCTGATGTCATGGAAGAGGTCTGGCATCAATTCAGTCTGAGATCCTCAGAAATGAGCTCTCAGTAGTACAGTTACATACAATAAAGAACACTGCATCTGTGAGAGGCTCAGCCACACCAAGTGGTTTAATGAGCAATCCCTGACTCCACATATATTAAGGAAACACCGATAGGGTTTCACATCTTCCTGGAAGGCTGGATCAGTCAGCGCTCTGAAAATGCATGTGTCATGAAGAGCAGCTGTTCAAGAGGGCAAGGAATTTAGGGTAAAGGCTCCCTAGTATTTAACTAATGACACTCCACAAATCCAAGCCCTGTATATTCTTCACAACTCTGGCGAAACATAAAAAGTCCATTATTAGCTCAATTTCTGATGCCTTATGCCCCAATAAAGCCAAAATAATTCTACTGAGAGGTAAAGGAACTGCATCAAGGTACAGTGTGGACCTGTCACACACCCCAGGCAGTGACATTAGTGCCCGCACCCTCATGACCCTTGTAATACAGGAGTGGTTGTCTCCGGGAACAAATGTAACGTGAGCAAAGCTCTTATAATAAATGAGACCCTTCGTGTTTGGTAAATATTGGCTGTTTTGCATCAGCTGCTGTAGAAATCAATTTCATTTGGAACAGTGTGTCCCAATATATATCATTATATATGCTTTTCCATAAATGAGTCTGTTCATCTGATAGTAGATCTCATAGAAAGGATATCTGGGATACCAAGAAATTAAACTACAGGACCCCAGCTGTAGTTGGTGGTATTTTTAATGTGAAAATATAACTTAAATCAAGGTTTCTTATTTCCATTACTTGCCATATTTAACTACATAGTATCTCACCATAAGGCATTAACTAGGAAAAGGTCTGAGACAATGTGATATGTATATTATGTTATCCAGTAATATGCTTTCAAGGAAAGAGGGAGGGGTGAGCAAATGACAGGACAGGACAGTAAAGAAAAGGAGAGGACAGACAGGAGAGGAAAGGGGAGGAGAGGAAAGGACAAGATAGCATAGGAGAGGAAAGTAAAGGAGAAAAGAGTACAGGAGAGGAGAGGAGAGGGGAGGGGAGGAGAGGGGAAAGGGGGAGGGGGAGGAGAAGAGGAGGGGAGGAGGGAGAGAGGAGGGGAAGAGGGAGAGCATAAGACAAGCACAGGAGAAGAGAGGAAAAGAGAGAGAAAGGGATAGGTCAGGAGAGGATAGGAAAGGACAAGACAGCACAGGAGATAATAGGACAGGAGAAGAGAGGAAAGAAGAGAAGAGAACAGGACAGGAGAGGAGAGGAGAGAAGAGGACAGGACAGGACAGGAGAGGAGAGGAGAGAAGAGGACAGGACAGGACAGGAGAGGAGAGGAGAGAAGAGGAAAGGACAGGATAGGACAGGGAAGAGAGGACAGGAGAGGAGAACGCAGGTAAGGAGAGAAGAAAAGAGGAGAAGAAGACAGGAGAGAAGATGAGAAGACAGTGCAGGAGAAGAGAAAAGAGAAGAAGACAGGAGAGGAGAAGATAGCAGAGGAGAGGACAGGAGAGGAGAAGACAGGTGAAAAGAGGAAAAGATAAGCCAGAAGAAGAGAGGAAAGGACAGGGGAGGAGAGGAGAGGACAAGACAATACAGGAGAGGAAAGGAGAGGTGGGGGGAAGAGGGGAGGGAGGGGAGGGGAGAGGACCAGAAAGGAGAGCACAGGAGAGAGAGGAAAGGAGAGAAGAGGACAGGGAAGGAGAGGAGAGCACAAGACAGCACAGGAGAAGAGAGGACTGGAGAGAAGAGAAAAGAGGAAAAGAGAAAGGAGAACAGGACAGGACAGGACAGGAGAGGAGAGGGCAGGGGAGAAGAGGAGAGGAGAGAAGAGGACAAGGGAGGAAAGGAGGGAAGAGAAGAGGACAGGGGAGGAAAGGAGGGAAGAGAAGAGGACAGGGGAGGAAAGGAGGGAAGAGAAGAGGATAGGGGAGGAAAGGAGGGAAGAGAAGAGGACAGGGGAGGAAAGGAGGGAAGAGAAGAGGATAGGGGAGGAAAGGACAAGACAAGGAGGAGAAGAAAAGACAGGAGGAGAGGACAAAAGAGGAGATGACAAGGGAGGAGAGAATGAAAGAGGAGGAGAGGAGGAGAGAAGAAGACAGGAGAGGAGAGAAGAGGACAGGAGAAGAAAGGATAGGAAAAGACAGGGAAGAGAGGAGGAAGAACAGAGGAGGAGAGAAGACAGGAGAGAAAAGAAGTCAGGATAACAAGAGAGGACCGACTGTAAAAGACATGATAAGAGAGGAAGAAAGAGAAATTCCAATCAAACAATCCATCCATTCCCTCTGGAATCTGAAGGTGTTAGTTGACAATCCTACCTTCAAGCCTACATCAAGCCTTTCAGCGTATATCTTCTGAGAAAGGTTCACAGATGCTGTCCTCCATATCATGTCACAGTGAAATGAATAATGAAAAGGCAGGTAGAAAAGGGAGGTAGGAGATACAGAAGAAGAAAAAGGGAGGTTTTTAACTACAGGAAGATAATAGCATCATGTTAGCTACCAGATGACCATAATTAAGCCAAGAAACTTCAGGACACTACAACAACAAGCACAGACCCTGGCTCTGCATGAAGCAAAGGAAAACAGTGAAAAACCAACATTTCTACTCTCTTCTCTCAATATGCATTAAATAACCATTTATTAAGCACCTACGTGCAAAGCACTGTCCTAGGCTTAGGGGTTACAAAGATGAATTTGACACAGGTCCTGTTCTCAAAGAGCTTACAAATGATACAAGGAAAAGGGGATTAGTGGGGGAAAAAGTGTTTCATAAGATCATTTAAATATGGAGGCATACCTTTCATGGCAGGAGCATAGAGGGTGAGGAGGATAGGAAGGTTTCCTAGAGGAAGTGGCATATGAATTGAACTGTTAAAGAAGGACAAGGGGCATCAATAGATAAGGTTGCAAGGTGACAGTTTAGTAAATCCATTCTAGGCATGGAGAATGGTCTGAGTCAAATACACAAAGAAAGTAGAGGACAGAACAAGAACGGGAGAAAGAATAATCCATTAAAAATATGGGTGAAGGGCAACAGAAAAAGATAAGATTAAATAGGTATAAGATTATAAGTGGTTCTAAATTACAAGATTAGAAGCTTATTCTCTGTTCATTATATTTTAGGGGAAAACTGCATGATTTTGAGTAAGAAAATGAAATAAAGATATTGGTATATTTTAAGGAATACTCAACAATGATGAGAATATATTAAGAAGGGAATAGACTAAAGAGTAATTAGGAGCTATTATAGTCAAGAATACAAGAGATGAAGGCCTGAACTAAGGTGGTCATGATAGAACTGAGGAGAAGAGAGGTTGAATGAAAAATGTATTTGGCAGTGGTTATTATAGAACTGGACTATTGATTGAATGTGTCGGGTGAAAGAAGAAAAGAGTTCAAAAAATGACCCCAAAGTTTTGAAATGAGGAAACTGATAGGAAGAAAGATACATGTTACAGGGAAAAGGATAATAAGCTCTATTTTAGTTATATTCT
Source organism: Macrotis lagotis (assembly GCF_037893015.1). NCBI lineage: Eukaryota > Metazoa > Chordata > Mammalia > Peramelemorphia > Peramelidae > Macrotis > Macrotis lagotis. The sequence goes on along the minus strand of NC_133666.1, from coordinate 472,362,563 downwards.
ATTTTTCAGAGTTGACAGAACATCTGAATATACATTTATCCCTTCCATATTGCAACTTTCCCTTTTGTAGCATCAAGATATCACAAGTTGGCATAAAAAATTAAATGGAAATTTGGGAGGAGTTTTGCAGAAGCTGCATGTGAATATCTGCAGACAACATAGAGCCTATGACCAATACTTAGCCCAAATTTTACAATAAGGTACTGTAAATACTCCATAAAAGAAAAAAAAAGAAAAAATTCAGACTTCCTTTCTAATACAAAAGGAGGGATCAAAAATTTTAGGAGAATTATCCAGGAGAATTTTCAGAGTGTCATGCCCCTAACCCCTGCTATGTGGAGATAACTAGTTATCCATCAAGCAACAAAAAGTAGAGGATGGAATCTCAGGGTATAAGTTGAATGTAGAAATGAACATCTGATCATTTTCTATATTGATATAACACATGGCAATGGTTGAGATTATCAAGAGACTAGGTCAGTAACAAGATAGAATTAAGCCTGAGAGAACATCAAGGAACATTCTAGTTTAAGGGGCTGAGGAGGAGGACAAAAAAAAAGATACAGACAAATAACAGAGAGAAGTTAGTAAGAAGGAAAATCAGAAAAGTACATTATCACAGGAAGCCCAGAAGGAGCTGTTATCTAGCAGTAAAAGTAGCAAAACAAGGGATAGAAGAGATTAAGAAAGAGACTATAATACCTTAAATTAATAATATTTTAAAATTTAAAAGAATCTACTAAATTAAAACAATGAAGTCAGAATTAGGAAAACAATAGTGACATGGGAAAAATACTTGCACCAATATCACTGATAAATGATATTCAAAATAAAAAGGGAATTGACACAAGTATATTATACAAAGAATGATTCCCCAATAGGTAAGTTCTCAAAGGACATAAATAAATAGTTTTCAAAAGAATTGCCAAGAATATATGACCGCACAAATATATGTGCCAAATCACTAAAGTGAAAAATGCAAATTAAAACAAGTGAGGTTTCATATTGAACCACAGGGAAATTAAAAAGAAAAAAGATAAGAACAGCTTATTTCAGAGAAGCTGTGAGAAGACAGGTTCTTTTATGTACCATTCTTTTGGTAGAGTTGTGAAGTCATTTGTCATTCTGAATTCTAATTTGGAATCACACAGGAAAAGCGAATAAACTGTATACCACCAATTCCTCTACTGAATATATATCCAAAAAGAAGTCAAACACAGAAACAAATGGTCATAGGCTAAAATACATGAAGGGAGAACATCCCAAATCTTCACAATACTTTGTAGAATGCTCTAGATCAAGGATTCATAACCTTTTATGTGTTTCATAGACCCTGTTGGCAATTTGGTGAAACCAATGAATTTCTTTGCAGAATAATATTTAAAGGCACAAAACAAAATACATCAAACTACAAATTAAAACAATTATATTAAAATAGCTATTACAATATTTTTCAAATATTATGTATTTTCTTTGTATTAATTCAGAAAAACGGATGAACCAAAAAACTGCATTAAGAATCTACGCTATGGCTACAGGTCAGTTTGAGAAAACAGTCTTGTTAAAGGAAGAGGACTTCATAAGGACTTCATTCCTCTTCAGATACAACTTCTTTTTCTATAGTATACCAGTAACCTCTTCATCCTAGAAGTCATTCCATCTGTGTAGTCTCTTATTGTCTCAAAATACACATTTTTAAAAACAAGTTCATAAATTTCAGGTTAGGAACTCCTTCTCAGTATCATTAGTTTCTAGAATGAACAGCATATAATAAAACTGGACTGTCAAGATCAGATCCTCAAAAGTAACTAAAATGATGAAAAGCAAATGAAATCAGCATGAATTCAAAATGATTGGATTTTTGACAGAAGGCCAAAAGATGGACTACCTTGATGAACCCTCATAAATTTCATCCAGCATTTAGTCTTTTCAAAAAGACAATCATAAGACAGTAACCATTGTATTGGCAGAGATTCACCACAGAGACCAAGTTGAAAAGGGACACACTCTTAGATGATAAGTTCCTCAGCTATTTCCCTTTAGGATAGCACAGTGCCCATACCAACAAACCCTAGTACATTAAAAATCCTTCTGGAAAAAAAAAAAACATGCAACCACTCAAAGGAATCTGGTCTGATCATTTACATAGTTAAGATCAAATGGATGAAGAATGTCTTTTTTTTCCTTCCAGATTGCTTCTTGTCTTCCCCATCAGACTGCACTCCTTTAGGGCAGGGACTATCTTTTGCCTCTTTTTCTATGCCAAGTACTTAGCACACTGCCTAACACATAGTAGATACTTAATAAATATTTATTCACTGAACTTCAATGGAGAAATATGTGGTAAGTATGAGGATGTTGCTCCATAGAGCTGATGAGGAGCTTTTAAAAAAATTATAGTAAAAGATATCAGCAAGAAGTAGTAGTAGTAGTAGTAGTAATGGTGGTGGTAGTAGTAGTAGTAGCTATAGTAATAGTAGAACTAGTAGAAGTAGTAGTGATGGTGTTGGTAGTAATAGTGATAGTGGTGATAGTATTAGCAATAGTAATAATAGTGGTGGTAGTAGTGGTGGTGGCAGTAGCAGAGTACATCACTGATATATCAGGAGTAGCAGAGTACATCACTGATATATCAGGAGAAAGTGAATGGACATATTGAATGGACATTTTCAATAGTACATATAAGAGACAGGTATTGATGGGATCATCTTCTGAGAGAATATCAAACTCCAAATGGACTACAGATCCATTTGAGTATTTGAATATTTGAACCAAGGACAATCTAGGGCTTGTTTTTGAACACATTAAATTATCGGCCTTTATAAAAAATTCTAATAATACTTAAATAGGTCATTAAGTAATTCGTTTACCTTATTCTATATTCCATAGGCCAAACCTCTCCTATCCAATTAGGCACTACAAGGCTTGCCTACTTCAGACAAGTTACTCCTATCTAAAATGATAATCACTATACTTTCATAAAGAAAAATATTTTTATGTATAATGTAATTATACAAGAAATAATAAGTAAACATGACTATTAAAATAGCTTCTCCCAGCACCTGAAAGCGACTTCTTGAAAGGTAAATCAATTTCTGCTACCTTGAAAATGGTTTTAAAAGATAATTTCTTCCTCCCTCATCATCTTTAAACATACTACTTAGAATCATTATCATTAGATCTCCAGGGTCACCAGGTTCCCCCACCTACAGGTGGGCTTTGGCAAAAAGAGATTTTAGAGTTTGGAAGCTTGTTGCCACTGAAATTTAAAAGTGCTCTAGTTACTCCACTTCCATTCCCTACCCTTCTGGTTCCCATGGAAACAGACGTCAGATCGCCAAAAAACAGGGTAAAGATAGCACCATGCCCAGTTTTCCCCACAATCTGTTTCCATGGGAACAGGAAAAGAAGGGAAGGAAAGCCTAGAGAGCTTGCAGATTTCAGTCATTGTCAGATGGGAGATGCAGAAAGCTTCGGCTAAACAGCCCAATGGTCTGCAGAACCCAACTGGCTCCTCAAGTCAATGGCAGGCCAACTTTGACCCTAATTCACAGAGAGAAGTAAAGATAGAAACAGAGTAGTATATACAACCAGAGAAACAAGACTATGGAACTCCATGTTTGGATCCCAGATAAGGAACAGATGGAAGACTTATTCCCTCTAACTTCCTTTAGGCCTATCCTGACATCATCTAGATTACAATTAATTTTTAATTCTAATGTCCTAGAATATAAATCAATGGTAAATACCTTCTTCTTCATAGACTTGGGCCCTGGAAGACTCTTTGTTATAGGTGTTAAGCTATCACTGAAGTTGAGGCAATAACAATTGAATCTCGGTTTCTGGCTATATATCCTAAGACCAAATACTGTAAGGTAATTTCTTAGAATATGAAAAAAAATTCAATCCTTCCTTCATATTTTATTTCCCCTATCCTATGCAATTGTGGTGAGAAAGATTCTTGACATCAATATGACAAAGGGGATCTACATGGGAGACATTCTAAAACGTTTTGATTTTAGAATCTTTTGATTCTAACAAAAGCCTTGTAAGTAGATGTTATTATTATTTCCATTTTATAGAGGAGGAAATCGAATCTCAGCGAAATTAACTTACTCGTGATCACATAATTAGTAAGTCTTTAAGGTGGGATTTAAATTCAGGTTCCATGTCAGAATAGATAGAAGAAAACTGATTTTATCAGAAATACCATTTTTTTCCTAAATCATATTAACCTAAGCAAAGCAAATGCAAGCCCTGCCATTGCAAGGACAGGACCAATGCAGGGAGGCAGGGATGGAATGGAGGATTCAATCCAAAGGTCTATCATAAACTCATTCATGCAGCAAGCACTTATAGAATGGACTTTTTAAATTTATTATAATAGGGTATATGAGATATGGACCAGGAGAAGGAAGAGACAAATATGCAAATTTTTAAAATCCAAAAAAAAATTGTCATCAAAAAATCTTCAAATAATATTTCTGGGCTCAGTTTCTTTATATGCAAAAAGATAATGATAGATCAGATAATCACTAAAATTCTTTCCAGCTCTAAACTCAACTAACAGTTAATGAGTTGGGTTTTTTTTTAAATCTACTCCTAAATCAAAACATACACCATGAAACTAGCCTTTAGTTTTCAGTCAAAAGTATGACCCCCCCCAAAAAAAAAACCAACCCAAACAGTTATGTCAATACAGGTCCACAACATATCCCTTATACCATACACACTAACAGGTCACTGTATTGCTTAAATGAAAGTTAGTAGGGGTGGCTAGGTGGGGAAGTGGATAAAGCACTGGCCCTGGAGTCAGGAGTACCTGGGTTCAAATCCAGTCTCAGACACTTAATAATTACCTAGCTGTGTGGCCTTGGGCAAGCCACTTAACCCCATTTGCCTTGCAAAAAAAAACAAAAACCTAAAAAAAATGAAAGTTAGTAGCATGGTGTTTTAAGAAGTTCTTTTCTTTCTCATATGAAAACTTGAAGGACAAATATTAACTTCATTGATTATAATTTTTCCATTAAAAATTAGATACCCAGTCTAAATATCAAAAATTAAAACAAAAAGTAAAAATAATTGAACTATTTAATAACTTCCTCAACAAATATTCTAAAACTGCAAAAGGGAAAGGAAAATCAATGAGTTGATTAGTCAGCATATAAGCAACAAAGATAGTTAAGCGTTTTGCACAGGCCTATAATTCCATGTGGCCAAGGAAAACTCACATACAGGCTGTGATGTTCATTTGTATTCCACAGAAGCAAAAATATACATATATATATATATATATATATATATATATATATATATATATGTATGTGTGTGTGTGTGTGTGTGTGTGTGTGTATAATGTCACACATACACTTTTTATATAAAAAAGCTATGAAATAATATGGAAATCCATTTATTTTTTTAGGATCCTAAAGCAGATTCAGTCATGTTCTATAATTGGCAGAACCCAGAAAAAAAGTTTATATGAAGAATTTCTCCTTTAGCAATCAACCACACAGCATCTAGTATAGATGGTGTAGGCAGCTGATCAGGATACAGTCTACAGAGGAAAAATTTTAGATAGGTTCTAAATAAATGTATATATTTTAATATTGTAAGTCATCAACCTCTTTGGTATATAGGTATTTTTTTTAACGATAAAGTCATAAGAACAGGGACCATACACCAGAACACTTCTCTGTACAGAGGAGATATAGGGATAAGTAAGAGACTGGAATTGTAATTTAATTGTAGAGAACTCTCAGGGGAGGAAACATACTTTGCCAATGCAGGTCAGCTCTTCAGAAAATTGGCTGGAATACTAAAAGATTGGTTAAGTGAACTGCCTAAGGTCTCACAGTCAATAGGTGTCAGAGGTGGGATTTGAATCCAGGTCCTCCTTACTGTCTCTCTGCTATGCTGTATTTGCTCTCTTTTTAATACAGTAGATACTTAATGAATGTCAGGTGAATGAAGGAATGGCCAGTTAGATCAATGAATGAGGTGGCATAAAATCTGGAAGCAAAGCTATCCAGAGAGTTAGGGAAAGGGGCTGGAAATACTTTTATTTCCTGGTAAGATTTGGGAGTTTTAATAGAAACCAAGTTCAACATGAGTTGGCAGTACAATTAGCCAACATAAAGTACTGTGATCCATTCTGGAGACCCTAGATTAAAACACTGATAATATTAATAATAAAACACTAATAATATAATATAATAATAATATTAAAGCTAGAGAGTCTCCAGGAGGAAAACAAAAATGCTTAAGAGCCTTTTGTCCACATAACATGAGGCTCAATGATATAAACTGGTTATGTTTGTCTTAGAGAAAAGAAGGATCAAATGGTATATGAGACATGTCTTTTTATATATGAATGGCTAACATATTGATTGAGGAATTAGACATGTTCTTCTTGGTTTTGGAGGGTTGTGCCAGAAGCAACAGATAGAAATTTCAGTGATGCCATTTTAGGTTTTTGGGAAAACCTCCTAATAATTAGATCTGCCCCAAGAGGTGGTGCATTCCCCCACCTTGAGAGTTTTCCAATAGAAATCTGATGTCTACTTGTCATGGAAATAATGATGGGGGCTCCAACTCACAAATTCTATGATTGAGTGATTCTAAACTTACCTAGAGGTAACAAATGCCTTGTTTCAATTCTGTTGACTATATAATTAAGACTAAGTTCATCAATGTTAGATAGGTTTAACTTAGAAAACAAGCAGGAAATACTAACTGCTATTAAAATGGACCAAAATATTTTTAATTTTCATGGATAAACTACATTTTATTATAACTTGGGGATCAAGTTTTTTGGAGAAAGACTAATGTAATGGTCCCAGGCAGTCTTCAAACAGTTCATAATCCACAGTAGTAGCTTAGATAATAGTCTTTTTTTTTTTTGCAAGGTAATGAGGGTTAAGTAATTTGCCCAAGGTCACACAGTTAATATCAAGTGTCCGAGGCCGAATTTGAACTCAGATCTTCCTGATTCTAGGCCTAATGCTCTATTCATTGCCCCAGTACAGTCATTTCTACAGTAAAGCAACATAAATTCCTCAAAAACACAGTACTATGCAAAACTGCACAGCAAAAATAAAAAAAGTTAATATGGGAGATATGAAGTGAAGGACACAATGCTCAAAAGCTTTATCACTGACATTTTAAAAAGTACCATTTTAAAAGTACCATTTTATACATATTAAATGATAAGAAATACATAAAAACTACATCCAGTAGTTGCCCATGGTCCATACTGGCAGTCTCCTACAAGTTGGACTTCCTACAACAATGTACCTCAGGTCATGTTGGATCAAAAGTCATGACAGAAGGTAGGGATGTGTGGACCATTCATCCTCAGACCACAACTCCGACTGCACCAGAAAATTGTACCTTACCATAAAAAAGAAGTTTGCTTATGGAAGTGGGAATCCAAAGGGTTACAATTTGTGATTTATTGTGAAATGTTAGTTTTCTGTATTTTTACTGTTTCTTGAGAAAGAAATTGCACATATGCAAACTCAAAATTCAGGTTGTGCTCAAAATGTTCCAAAGTATATAAATCATGTTAGAACAAATGCACATTTTCAAAACAAGGACTATAGCAGAATTGACTGTATATTATAATGTCTCTCACAAACCTTGAGGAAAAGCAGTCAGATAAACTAGGTGTATATTTCCCACCAACAAATTCTAAACACCCATGCTCCTTATCACATGAAGAAGGCCAGTTTTAGGGAAGGAAAGTTTATTTGTGGACAATGATTTAAAAGAAACTGAAATACTATCTCAATCATTTCATTTTAATTTTTTGTTTTAAGAATTGGATCTACCTCCATGAAGCTTTTCAAGTAATACTTATCTTGATCTGGTCATCCCCCAAATCCTAGCAACTTCCAGAATTTATTTAAAAGCTGCTACTATTTAGCTATGCGATAGTATACTTATTTGTTCTGTGATAGCTGATTCATATTTTTCTTGCTTGTCTACTCTTCCCATTGTTTTGATTAAAAAAACACTTATCAAGCACTTACTATGTTTGGGACACAGATAGAAACAGATAAAAAAATCCTTAACCTCACAGAATTACAGTCAGCTAGGAGGTCTGTGTGTGTGTGTGTGTGTGTGTGTGTGTGTGTGTGTGTGTGTGTAGGTGTGTATGTGTCTTTATGTCTGTCTTTCTGTCTATGTGTTCATCTCTCAAAGAGATGAGGGGGATGGAGGAAGGGAGGGAAACTGAGGTTGAGAGGTAGGAAGAAGAAGGGAAAAAGATATCCATCAGCAAAGAGAATCTGGCTAGAAAAGTAGCTATGGCATAATGGAAAGAGGACTAGCTTTGATATTAGAAGACATAAGTTCAATTCTTATCTCTGATACCACCTACTGTGTGACATTGGGCAAGTCATTTCCTCTCTAAAGACCTCAGTTACTTCATGGATAGAAATGAACTAGATTTTCCTCTAAGATCCTCTTCATCTGTGGGTGTGTGATCTTAAGAGAGATGACAGGTAGCAAAATGTTATGGATAAAAGCATGTAACATGTACAAGGATCACTACAGAGTAGGGAACATGTACAAGGATCAATAGGCCATCCACATAGATCACAGAGCGTACAGTAAATGGAAAAGAGGAGTGGAAGAAAATGCTGCAAAGGTTGATTAGCAGCAGATCACAGAAGACCTTGAATGCAAGGCATAGTTGCCATTAGAGCAATAAAAAAGTGAAGAAAAAGCCCCTTGATAAAAGTGAAAGAGGAGAGTGTAAAAGTTTAACATCAAAAACACTAAGATCCTTATAACTGGTCCCATCACTTCCTGGAAAATAGAGGAGGAAGATATGGAATCAGAGTCAGATTATAAATTCTTGGGATGAAAGAACATTGCATATGGCAACTGCTGACATAAAATTAAAAGATTTCATTCTTTGGAACGAAAGCTATGGCAATTTCGTTCTTTGGAATGAAAGCTATGGCAAATCTGGACAGAATACTAAGAAGTAGAGATAATACCTTTCCCAGAAAGGACTGTGAGGTTAAAGTTTTATTTTTTCCAGAAGCAATGTATGGCTATTAGAGTTGAACTGTGAGAAAAGTTGAGTGACACAGAATTTTGATTTCTGAACTGTGGTATTGTAGAAGACTTTGAGAGTCCCTTGGACAGCAAGGAGGTCAAATCAGTCAAAACTGAAAGAAATTGATTTAGGCTATTCACTGGAAGATCAAATACTAAAGCTGAAACTTCAATATTTTGAACACATAATAAGAAGATAGAATTCACTGAAAAATGATGTTGGAGAAATTTGAAAGCATAAGAAGAGGATGGTATCATGTCAGCAATAAACATGACATTGGAACAGACCTCAGAAGATATGAAAAATAGAAGTTCCTGATATGCTATGAAGATTAAGACACAACTTGAATGAAAAATTAAATTTTAGCAGAGGAGGGATTTGGTCATATATATGTGGATACGATCTGAGGATGACATGAAGGACAGATGGGGAGGAAGGGGCAGAGAGGCAAAGATGAGGCTAGCCAAGAAGAAGCAAGAAGACTATTAACATAGTTCCTGCAAAAGATCAGTTAATTAATTGATTAAAAAGAGCAACTGATTAAATGTGACTGCTGATGGTATGAAAGAGTTAAGGTAGCCCCAATGTTTGAAATATGGCATAAAAGATATTAAATATAAATCTATCCTTTTAGTGTGTACTATAGCAAGGACATATAGGTAAAAATGTTCATTACATAATAGGAGATGAGCAATTTTGAAGTGGGAGAGGTCTTATGTGTGTGTGTCTATATGTATGTCTGTCTCTGTGTGCTAACAGTTTGCATGTTATCATAGATATATACATCTTAAGGGAAATTATTTTTCTCTTAGATAATAACTAATTATTAAATTTGGATTAATCCTTTTCTCTTTATTTCCTCATTCAGGAACTAGTTCCTGAAGGTCAATCAGTTAGTCTATGAAGGACAAAGCTGATAGATAAGATTCAGAAACATGTTTCTCAATCTTGGGCAGGACCTCACCCAACTTCAAGACCTTATTTCTGTTCAGGATTATCAACAGAAACTAATCTAGGTGAAATCGAGCTCCAAAGCACAAATCTTTGCCCTTCCACTGCTCCATTAAAGTTTAAGGTGATCCAACTAATGAAGGAAAAAACCCCCAGAGTTGTCTGGGTGGAGTTGTATTCCTTTGTCCAGATTGCTAGAGGTGGCCAAATCTAATGATCAAGTCTCATTCTCAGAAAGAGGAACTGAAGATTTTTAACCCATCTCCCATTTTCTAAAAGTATATTGAGGCAGTCAGTACCTCCATTAAATGCCTTTGATTACTAAGAGAAACCACTGACCATCAATTTACTGATTACCAATTAGTCTAATGAATAAATTGATTATTAATTTCCCAGAAACTTTCTCTCAGGCTTTTCATTTCTCTAAATCTAAAAACCTTTTGCTAAGTGCTTAGCTGGTACTCAATGTTTACTGCAAAATGCTCTTCTCAAAAAACAGCTAACAAAATGGCGAAACAAATTAGAAATCATATTCTTTTAATATCTACCTGGGGCATAAGGAAACAACTCCACTTTTAACTTGCTTTACAGAATAGAAATATTCCTAAAATGCTGCTCATATTCTAGAAATTTAGCGATAATATTAGAGATCAACTTGTTCAATCCTCTCACTCTTAATATATATGTATATGTATGTGTATACATGCACATGTGTGAATTTGTGGGTGTATAAATATATATAGTCATAGATGATGTATGAGCTCCTTGTGGTCAAGAGATGTGAAATTCTTGCCTATGATCACTGATCACAAAGGTAGTAGAAATGTTACTTGAACCCATGTCTTCTGGCTCCAACTCAATTTACTTTCTACTTTACCATATTATCACCTAGGCCCTGGATTATAAACTGAATTTTTGGAAACTAGATCCTAATTTAAATGTATCAAGGATTTAGAGAATTAGGTAAGGAAGTAAACTAATAAATTCATGATTCTATTAAGTAGCAAGATATAAAAGAAAGCCACAAAAGATCATCAACATTTCTGTATATTAATTACTATTAGAAAACCAAGAACAAAGTATAAACGTGAAATACCAGTCATGCATAAGGCATAAAAAAATCTGCAATTGGTTTAGGCATATTCAGGATTCATACACATATAAAGTATTATATATAGGAATAAATACATTTTTATTGATCCTATTCATCATAGATCACATGAATATAATAAAAATAATACTTACCAAATTCATTTACAGATTTAATGCTGCACCTATGAAACTATCAGAGGGGTACTTTGTAGAACTAGATAAAATAATAACAAAATTCATTTGGAGGAACAAAAGGTCGAGAATCTCAAGGGGAACAATGAGGGGGAAAAGTAGCTATGAAGAAGCTATAATATTACCAGATCTGAACATATATCATAAAGCCAGAACTCATCAAAATGGTTTGGTAGCTGGTTTAAAAAAAAGAGAAAAAGAGATCGAAGAAATAGACTAACAAAGAACCAGAAGCAAACAAAACATTGTAAGTTCAGTGTTCAATGAACTCAAGACCATAAACTGGGAGGTGAAGGATTCCTTACTTCTGGGAAAAATATAAATTAGCATGATAGAAATTAGGTTTATATAAGCAATTGATAAGATACACACATATATATAGTTAGTATGTATTATGTATGTATGTATGTATATATATATATATATATATCATACTGAATCCCAAATAGACAAGTAATTTAATATACCATGTTGTATTCTAAGCATTTCAAAAATATTATCTCATTTGATTTTCACAACAATTCACAGTTGTTCAGTCTTTTCAGTGAAGTTTGACATTCCATGAACACATGTGAGATTATTTTTTTTACCAAATATAATGGAATGATTTACCATTTCCTTCTCTGACTCATTTTACTAATGAAGAAACTGAGGCAATTGGGTTAAATGACTTGCCCAGCATACAAGTAACAAATATCTGAGATTGTATTCAAACTAAGTATTCTTGACTCCAGAGCCAACATTATTATTATCCTCATTTTACAGGTGAGGAAATAGAGACAAACAGGTTAAATGACTTGCCCAGGGTCACTCAGATAGTAAGTGTCTGAGGCTGGATTTGAATTCAGGTATTCCTGCCTTCAGGCCTACTCTATAACTGTCACTTAAAAAAAATTAAAGAACAGAAGAAGATACCTTCAGAACTGCAGTGGGTAAGACTTTATAATCAAACAAGGAATCAAAGTGATCAAGGAAAATATAGATAACTTCTACCATAAAAAAATTAAGGTTTTGCATGAATCAGATCCATGCAACTAGAAGAAGTATTGAATAAGGAAAAAAAAATCTTCTCATCAGCTATCTCAAATCACAGCTTGATATCCAGATCACAGCTCTTGATCTGGAACCTCAGGAGTCTTCATTTTACAGCTGAGGAAACTGGAGTTCCAGCTGGTTAATTGATCACAAAGACAGAAAGTGGCAAAGGTAGGATCTGAAGTCAAGTCACTTGACTCCCTCCCCACTGAACCTTCCATTACAGTATGCTGCAAAGATAACTACAGACATCTGATAGAAACAACCAAGACCAAGTGATATTTTCTAATACTTAAAGGATCTATAGATAGAAACAAATGATTTTCAAAAGAATGTAGTTTCTACAACTGCAAATAATTAACAACCATATACAAAAATGTTCCAAATCACTAATAATCTGAAAACTGAATATTAAAACAACTCTGATTTAACCTCATACTTATTAGATTGAAAAATATGATTTAAAAAATGATATTAGAGGAATCATAGGAAGACAGACATTATAATGTACTGTTGACAGTTATGACAGCCTATTATGTAATACAATTTAGAATTATGCAAGAAAAGTCAATGCATTCTTCATACCTTTTGACTAATCAGTCTTACCTACCAGGCAAATACCCCCAGGAAGGTCAAAGATGGAAAATATTCCAGATATCTATTATGTTCATAACAGAATAACATAGTTGATAAAGAACTGGCCTAAGAGACAGTAGAGGATTTCTATTTGGCACAGTGAATAGAGTTCTGTGCTTGAAATCAGGAAGATTCAATTCCTAACTTCAAATCAGCCTCAGACATTAGCTGTGACCCTGGGCAAGTCACTTAAAATGAGCTGGGGAAGGAAATGACAAAGCAATCCAATATCTTTACCAAGAAAACCCCAAAATGGGGTCACAGAGAGTTGGATACAACTGAACAACAGCAGGAACTCAGAGATAGGAAATCCTGGGTTCAAGTTTATTTCACAATGACTAAGAGACCTCAGACAAGTCATTTAGCAGTACCTTCAAATAACTCTCGAAAACCATAGGTTTCACTGTGATTTCCACTCTGCACTGGGAGAAGCAATTTTCTTACAGGGAATTCCCTATGCCAATAAGATTACAGGTCTAAACGATTCATAGAATTATTTTTTTTTTACAGTAGGAAAAAACCTGGAAGCAAAAGTAGGTACTCCTCAATTGAGGAATAGCATATGAAGGTAATAATATTGCATTATAATAAATAAAGAATGTAAGTTCAGAGAAATATATGAAAATTTATGTAAACTAATGCAAAGGAAAGAAAGAAGAACCCCAAAAACAGAATGCACAATACAATAATGGAAATGAAAGCAACACAGAAAGGCAGCTGCATTATGATTAAATTCAATGACAATAGTAGTCATAAGGGATATATTTCCTTCCTTTCACTAGAAAGGGGTAGACTATAGTTGTAGTATAGGATCATGTGAATTTGTATTTAGTTCATTGTATTGGAGTTCATTTTGCTTAAATATTTTTGATTTGTTACAAGGAAGTGGTCTATAGGAGGCTTGGGAAGGATTTCAGGAAATCATCATAATATAAAAAACAGCATCAACAAAAATTTAAAATAGATATGCTGGGAGAGTTTTTATCTAAGGAACCCTATGGTAAATCTTTTTTTTTTTAATCCTTTCCCAGAACAAATGTTCATCCCCTAACTAAAGCAGTATGGATTTGAATTTTCATGTATTTAGTATTTCTGGAGGCAAGTTATACCTGAACTTAATCATAGCTTTTATTTGCAGGCACAATGATCAAGAGTTCCAATTTGAAATACCTGTATAGGCAATATAAGCAATCCCTGGAATCCACATCAGCAAGTACTGGTCTATTGGAAATTAGCCATCAGCTCCCCAAAAGTCCTAGAGTTATAGCAGGCAACAGTCCAATTCTGAGTCAGTCACATTTTCTAGTCCTACCAAAGACCAGTTTCTCCAGAAATGATTTTTATGAAGGCTATATAAATCTGATATGTTGTTTATTGGGGCCACTTGCCAACCTAAGAAGGATGGAAAGTATGTTTTCCCTCTATCAAACTCCTCCCACTTCTATAAACCTTCATTGGAATCCCACAGGGTCATCTTACTTGACAGGGCTTCCTATTGCTCTGTCCTGGGGATCTTTTCTTTTCTCCTGGTGATTCTGTCAGCTTCGAGAAGCTCAATTATGATATCTAGGATCCTAAATTCATAGGATCTTAGATGAAGAGTTGGAGAGGGGCCTTAATTCAACTCCTTATCATTTTATAGATGAGGCAATTAAGCTTCAGAGAGGGATGTAGTTAGTAGCAGAGACAGGTTTTGAACAATGCCTAGTATATATATTAGGTGCTCTATAAATGCTAGCCACTTATTATTATTATTATTATTGCTATTATTGTTGTTGTTGTTGTTACAGCCATTGTTATCCCTCTCTTCTCTTGGCATCAGTCCCATTTCACAGGGGAAAAAACTGAGGCTTGAAAGACAGCAAGTTACAACTCCCATATCAGTATGGAAAGTGATCTGTGGAAAGTGATTCTTCAATCCTATAAGTTTTTGTAGTATTCCATAATGCCTTCTATATTTTTGCATTCAGACCTTAAGCATTACCTCCAAACTAAGAGGTTTCTTGATTCTCCTAATTTGGTAAGGCTAGTGTGCTTTTTCTAACTCAAATTACCCTATATTACCTATCTGTGTATATGTGTGTGTGTGTGTGTGTGTGCATGTGAATGAATGAATATGCATTTCATTAAGTACTTGTTACTTGCCAGATACTGTGATAAGTAGAGAAGATACATATATAAAAAGGAATTAGTCAAAGTCTTCAAAGGAGTTCACATTCTAGTATGAAGAGATGATACTTGTAGGAGAGAGGTGATTTGGGAGAGGCTAGGGGGATATAGAGCTGCTGGTCCTGGAATCAGGAAGGCTTATCTTCCTTTGTTCAAATCTGTACTCAGACACTAACTATGGGACCCTAGGAAAGTCATTTAACTCTGTTTGACTCAATTCCTCAACTATAAAATAAGCTGAAGAGGAAAATGACAAATCACTTCAGCATCAATACCAAGAAAACCCTAAATGGGATAAGGAAGAGCTGGTCAAGAGTGAAAAATGACTAAACCACTAAAAAGTGATCATTTATTTCAAAGTCTATTTTTGTCTGAGGAGTCACCAAGCTGAAGAACCCTTCCAGTATCTAATTGATATCACAGTTCTCATAATGGACAGCATAGGACAATGAATTTACTATAGGGAAGATGGGTTCAGATTGTGCCTGCATATCCCTGGGCAATCAACTTAACTTCTTTATGCTTCAATTTTTTCCATCTTTAAAATGAAGGGTTTGGATTCTCTGATGCTCTTGCAGCAGGGCAGCAGAAGATATAACCACAGTGATGCATCATTCAGCAAGTGAGCATGTGAGGCTAGTGGCATTCACTCATTGAAACACCAAAGACCTGGGGCTGGAGTTCCCAAGGAGCTGAGTGGCTTTGCTTTCCCGGGTCATGATGATGTCTCAAGGTCTCGGGCACCCTCATGCAGCTTTAGCAACAGGAGTGGCAGGGCTGCTTGACTGAGACAAAACATAGAATGCTAACTGTCAAGACTGTAAGCTCCCAGAGGGCAGGGATAATTTTGAAGTTTTGAGGTTTTTTCCCCATTTCCAGGTCTGTCAGTATAAGAAGAGCTTAAGTTATTGTTGATTTCTCCTGGAATCAGAAATGATCTGCCCTTTCCCTTGGCTACCCCAAATCATCCAGGCAGAATGGAGCAGCACAGAACCATCTGGGTGGCCAGAAGTTGGACTGGCTCCTGAGGTCCATAAATCACCCACAGTGCAGATAATCATTACTTTACCTCATAAACAGGAGGGTGCTTAGATCAACGGCAACAAAAACTACTGATGATGTTGATAGCATAATTAACACATAATGCTTGAAAAATCATCAGAGTAACCTTGTCTCAACAAAGAACGTGAATCTCCCTCCCCACTCACCAGGAAAAAAAAGAAAGAAAAAAGTAACTGCAAACCCAACCAATCACTGCATTTCCTTGGAAAGCTATAATAAAGATGAGCAACAACAGCTCTTGCTGTCTGTCGGATTTTAGACAAAGCGGACTCCTACATAAACATCTGTGTCTGTTAGGATCCTGCTGACAATGCAAATGAGACACCAACCCAACCATCATTCAGTCTAACAACATTCTCTGTCTGACCAGAGTCAGTTTATTCCCAAGTTCCTAGGATGGCAAAAACACTATCACCTTCTCAATAATTCTACTCATTCACCTCCATGATATTTTTGGCAGGGAAGTAAAGGTAGGGCCTGTTTTTAAAGGGATTAGACTGGATTAAAAATGAGGAGCTCCTGGCTCCCAGTCATATGCCTTGAAATAGGAGAACTAGTTGAGTTACCCAGTCTCTTGTCCTTCTAGTCAAAGACCAAAAGTTTTCACATCTTACTGATGAATTTAGGCTCTCACAGATCACGTTCCATACTGATATGGGAGTGGTAACTTTCTGTCTTTCAAGCCTCAGTATTTTTCCCTGTGAAATGGGACCAATGACAAAAGAGAGGGATAACAATGATAACAATAATAATAACAATAACAATAATAATAATGAGTGGCTGGCATTTATAGAGCACCTAATATATACTAGGCATTGTTTGTTATTGGTGTTTAGCCATTGCAATTGCATCCAACTTTCCATGACCCCCAATGAGGATTTTCTTGGCAAAGATGCCAGAGTAGCTTGCCATTTTTTTCTCCAGAACATTTTACAGATTTTTTTGGTTTATTTATTTTTGAAAGGCATTGAGGTGAAGAGACTTGCTCAAGGTCACACAGCTAGTAAGTATCAATTTTCTGAGGTCAACTTTGAACTCAAGTCCTCCTGACTATAGGACTGGTGCTCTATTCATTATAGCTGTCCCCAGATCATTCTATAGATTAAAAAACTAAGGCAAAAAGGACTAAATAATTTGACCAGGATCTCCCAGCTAGTAAGTGTCTAAGATTAGATTTTCATTCAGGAAGACAACTCTTCCTGATTTAAGGCCTGGTACTAGATCTGTTGTGCCATCTAGGTGCCATTTTCTCAAGCACTTTCCACATATTCTTGACTTTCACAATAACCCTGCAAGGTTGGTGCTATTATCAATCTTATTTTATGATTGAGAAAACTAAGGCAAACAGGTTAAGTGATTTGCCCAAGTTCCCACGGCTACTGTCTGAGGCTGCATTTATATTCAGGTGTTACTGCCTCTGGGTGACTCTATCCACTGCACAGAAAAAAACTTAGTATTTCTGGTCCTGTGTCTAAACATGTTAAAACCTAGAAATAGTAATCACTGAAATACTGCATTTATCCAAGGAGCATGGAAATCTTTAGAAATGTCATTAATCTTCTTTAATTCCACAAAGTGCAAGAGTAGTTCTTTTCAGAAGAAAAAGGAAAATTATGGCAGAAGAGTAGTCTAACTCTTTATCCATCACTTTTAGGAAATTCAAAAATACATATGAATAACTGGTTCCCAAATTCCTTCATTTATCCACTCAAACTGTGAAACAGATGAAAGTCTGTCTTCCTTCTGTGGCACTTCAGAAAGTGAAGCATCAGCAGTGGGAGGGGGAAAATTTGTAAGGGAGGGTACTGTATTGCATTTTTAAGACTGTCTCTGTGACCCCATGTAGGTCACAGCTTCTCTAGAGCTCAACAAAGAGATTGGATTAGATAGATCTGGAGGTTCCTTCCAGCTCAAGATTTCTATGGTCCTAAGAAACTAAACCATTTATTTCACTGGCCTTGTCCACAGGTAAATATCATCTGTCCCTCTCTTCCCTGAAAGTTCACAGAAGACATTCCGTGACTTACTAAAGCCCCAGAAGAGCCCTAGGAGATACAAACCAAAGGAATGCTCAATAATCAGTCGATAAACATTATTTAAGCATCAGTTCTGGGGATTCAATAGAAAGACAAATGACAGACTCTACTCTCAAAGATCTCACAATCTAATGGAGGAGACAACTTGCAAATAACTATGAACAAACTAGTTATAAACAGGATAAATAGGGAATAATCACCAGAGGGAAAGCAATACAAAGGATGGGTTAAAACAAAGACCATCCCAAATGATCATGATAAACGTGTTGTAAAACTTGGAATGAGATGACATGGATTGGAGTTCCAGATCCACCATTTAAAAGCTGTGTGATCTCAGGCAATTTATATTACTTCTATGGACCTCACTCAGTTCTTCATGTATACAACGGATATTGTCAAATTTACATCCTAAATCTAGATGGGTTGTAAAGTAGGAGTAAAATATTTTTTGAATTAAAAAGCATTAGAGAAATTATAGCTATTCCTGAAAAAAAAATCTAGGCCTAACATGAAACTGGTCCTAGTCTCCAAAATGAATAATAAAACATATTTCAAAATACTTTATGGTTAGCAAAGAATTTTCTTCATAGCAATCCTAAATATATGAAAATCCAATTGAAAAGAGTGTACAACTCTGAATGAGTGAAAAGTGGAAGATACTATATAAATCATCTGATTTTTCTCATCAAAAGAAGCTGCTAAGGATTTAAACTAGTGCTCAGTTTTGATCAATTTTCAATATTTATAATGCTTTAATCTTGATACCTGCTCCTGACTGTTGTCACCACAAAGAGAACCTCAGATAAAATTCAATGCCTAAGAAGAAACTATTTGCAGATTAAGTATAGCTGTTCTGCATTCAATCATCAGGGAATGATATTAGATATCTAAAGAGAAACTATTTTAAAATTCCAATTAGAAATCTTGTTCCTTAGTCTGGTTAAATATATTATTTAAAACAATTCTGATATGTGTGTGTATGTGTATACGTGCATGTTGTAACTTCTCTTTAAAGGGAGTACTTTGTCAGAGGTTACTAAAAAAAATTCCAACTACAGCTATGAATAAAGAGAGTAAGCACATTTAAATCACAGTATTTGAGAACTGGAAAGGACCCTTATTGTCTATAAAATTCAGTCCATGTCCTGACAATATCCAACATCATCTCTGCTTGGAGACCTTCAGGGAAAAAGAAGCCCCCATCTTCTAAGGCTGAACAACTCATACTGGTAAGAAGGTTTTCCTAGATATCACGCCAAAAAAACTGCCTCTTGGAACCTTCAATCCACTGTTCCTAGATTCTGTCATTTAGGGTTAATCAAACATATCTAATCCTTTTTTCTCTCAATAAACTTTCAAAAATTTGAAGATGGCAACTAATTGGTTCAGTAGATAGGGTACTGAGTTGGGAGTCAGAAAGACTCATTTTCTTGAGTTCAAATGTGACCTCAGACATTTTCTAGCTGTGTGACAGTAGGCAAGTCACTTCACCTTGTTTTCTTCAGTTTCCTCATTTGTAAAATGAGCTGGAAAAAGAAATGGTAAATATTCCAGTATCTTTGCCAAGAAAATCCCAAATGGGGTCATGTAGAGTCAGACATGACTGAAATAACTGAAGACAGTTATCAAATGCCCTTTAAGTTTTCCTTTCAGTTAATCAACATCACTTTAAGATTTGGAAAACAATTTACAAAAATTATTTCACTTGATCCTAATAACAGGCTGAGAGACAGGTAAATGACTTGCCCAGGATCACAGAGTTAATAAATGCTTGAGGCTGTATTTGAATTCAGGTCTTGAAGTCCAGAACTCTAAGCATTTTGCCCCCTAGCTTCTAGGCATAATATGGCAAGATTTTTCCTCATGCTGGTTTTCCCCTCTCTAAAGATCTCTCCAGCCCATTGATATCCTTCCTAAAATGTGCAACTCAGAACAGAATACATTTCAGCCATTGTTTAATCATGTTTAATCATATCTTTATGCCTAAATATAAATGCTTCATTGGCTTTCCTGACTGTCATACCAGGAAGTGATAACAATATTTCTCTTTTGAAGCAGTTGTGGTATCCTGGAAAAAGCTTTGTACCTGGAAATCAAAAATCCTGGATTCGAATCTCAGAGCTACCATCTACTTTGTGACCAGGCACATGTAATCTATTCATTTGGAGTTTCATTTCTCCCAACTGTAAAATGAGCAAATAATTCCCTTATCCACTGGCTCCCTGACAGGCAGTTTGGAATAGTGGGTAGTGTTAGAAATGAGGATGTTAAGAATGAAGAAGGCTGGAGTTCAAATCTTGACTCTGACATTTACTGGATCATAGAACCATGAGTAGTCTCCTAATCATGCTGAGTTTCAGTCAACTCTCTAAGAAAGTAAGAGTTATAAATTATAGACTGCAGGCAGAAGAAATTCTCACATGAGAAATGCATTTACAATGTTGTGAGAATCAACTGAGATAATGTATTAAAATACTTTGTAAACTGCAAAGAGCTATATGTCAGCTATTATTATTTTCATAAATAGAGAAGGAAAGTTAAATGTAGAAATTACCTACTAGGAAAATCATTGATGGGACAAAAAAAGACATTTTCACACAAATTAGAAACACTGTATGACTACATTGTACTGTTTTTCCTTCTAATTCTGCTTTGCTATATTGTCCAGTGACACTGTACGAAATAAGCATTAATTTCCCCATATTCTGTTATTCATAAGGTAAGAAAAGATTCAAGGGAGAAAGGAAATATGACAGAAAGTTCCTATGTAATATGAAAAGTTCAGAAGGCTAAATGAGACTATTTCTCTTATCAGCCAACAAAGTGATTGTGGCTCTCTTCTGTTGGGTAGAAATCAAAGGAGAGAAGAAAGTCAACAACAAGACTTGTTGAAAAGCTACTCTGACTCTCCAAAGCACTTTGAGAATATGGATTAGAAGTCTAGTACAAGGCTTCAGAGGATCTATATCCAGGTTGCTACAGCACTATTTCTGCCTATCTTCCTTCACTGAAGTTAATAGGAGTGAGGAGGAGGTGTAGCTAGAAGCTTGGGCTTCTAGGTGGTGCAGAGGATAGAGCACCAGTCCTGGAGTCAGGAGGACCTGAGTTCAAGTCCAGTCTCAGACACTAGCTGTGTTACTTAACCCTGATTGCCTGATATTCAAGGTCAACTCCACTTGTCCTGATTCATATCTAGCCACTAAATCCAGATGGTTCCAGATGAGAAATTGAGGCTGTTGTCTTGGCAAAGCACTCCCTCACTCAAATTCAATTCACTTGTCATGGCATTGCCTCCCTGATTTCATAGCCTTCTTCAAGAACAAAGAACAAACATCATCATCCTTAAAACTGCTACATGACTAGAAGATATAAGACATTCAAATGATTCGAAAACATTGTCCCTGCCCTCAAGGACTTTATCATCTAAATTGGAAAGATCAAATGTAAACATGTCAAGTTAAATAAGATCAAAAAATAATGTCTTGGATAGTGAATCAATTATCAAGGGAATCATAAAAACAAGGTAAGAGAACAGAGAACCTAATTTAAATTGAGAGAGGTTAGAGAAGGTTGCATTTCAAAGGGGGACCTGCAAGGTGACTAGTATTTGGATAGTCAGAAAAAAAGTAGAAAAGTCATTATAGATATGGTAATATTATTATTACATATTACAGTAAAATAAGTTGTCATTTAGCAATATCTCACAAGATCTCAAAGACGATACATGATTATACATTGAATGAGCTACAAATCTTTTTTCTAATACTACTACCACAGGACTTTGTAACTTAGTAAATTTTATTGAGGCATAAAGTTAATTAGCATTAAGAATTGCTAAAAAAATAAGAATACAGCAAATGTGTAAATGCTATTTTGTTAACCATATTATTAAGTATCAGCTAAACTTTCCCCTGTAATCAGAACTTTTTACTAAAGAACAACATAAAAAAGAGAACCTACAACCTCTTTCTCCAACTTCACTCCTCAAATATTTGTTTTGAGATCTTTCCCCATAATTAACTTGGACACTTTGAATATAAAGCATCCAAAGGACAGCAAACAAGATGGTGAAAGATTCCAGATTATACAATATGCAGATTAATTGAAAGACCTGGCTATTTTTAGCCTTGGAGTGGAAAAAAATAGTAAAGAAAAAAGAAAACAATTTAAAAAGGTGCCAAAAATCCTTCACTTAATCAATGACACCTGTGGGAAGTCAACCTGCTCATGCTATAAAAACTCAGGCAAACTGTCTAAAGTGTAGTGGGTTATGCAAATTACAAGTGTAATATGGTACTCAAAGGAAAACAATAGTCCCTAAAGTAGCATGGCAAGGTAACAACAAATGGTGCACTTTTATCTCTTAAAAGAGTCTATTTTGTGATGCTTTTAACAACTTTATTTTGTGAAAGAAGAAACAAAGGTAGAAACATCATTAACAACATGTTCCCAGTGCCTGCAGGGTACATAACACTGAATTAGTTATGAAGTTTATTGCCAGTAGCATAAATGTGTTTTATCTGACAGCAGGGAAATGTCCAGAGGCTCTGGGATACAGATGCTTGACAGGAAGTAAACACACATATGTACCTACTCAAAGTCACAGCTATGACCACTATGAAGACAGAGTCAATAAATATCACTGAACAATATAAGAGTTTAGTAAATACAATTAGTAATTCAGTAAATACACCAAGGGAAGCCAGATTGGGCAGTGGATGGAGGACCAGATTTGGAGTCTCTTCTTCATGAGTTCAAATTCAGCCTCAGACATTTAGTAGCTGAGTGACCCTGTTTGCCTCAGTTTCCTCATCTGAAAATATGTAGAAAAGGTAATGGCACATCACCCCCAAATCTTTGCCAAGAAAATCCCATGAAGGACTAAACAACAACAAATACAATTATCCCTTTATAGGGATACTATATAAAGAGCAAACAGTATTTCTAATAGTTGAAATCTTATAAATTATCAGCTGCTCTAGCTCTGTAGTTAGTTAAACTGAACCTATAAGAACCAGTTTCAGAAAGTGGGTTACAGAACCACAGAATCTGAGAATTGGAAGGAACTTTAGTGGCCACCTTGTCCAACCCATATACAAAAAGAACCCCCACTAGAATATATTGGAAAAATGTTTCTCCAGTCCCTGTTTGAAGAGTCCACCACTTCTCCAGACAGCTCATCCCATTTTTGGACAGCTCTAATTGTTAGGATGTTTTTCCTGCCATCAAATCTAAAATGGTTTCTTTACAACTTCCAGCCATTGCTAAGCTAAGGCTCAGCCCTCTGAAGTCAAACAAAACAAGTCTAATCATTTCTCCTCTACACAGAGGCTGGCTCATGTCGCCCTGGGGTGTTCTTTTCTCCATGATAAATATGACTAGCTCCTTCCACTGATCTTTATGTTATGTAGGCTCAAGACTCTTTATCATCCTGGTTTCCCCATTCTAGAAGTTCTCCAGTTTATTAATGTCAATACCTGATGATTTAACCTAGTCAACTTTTTCAGCCTTGCTGAAGTAAATTACACACTATCACAACTGTGATGCTCATACATAGCTGTGGGAACTAGGAATTTCTACAATTTTAGTGTCTGGGTTTCTACTTTCTAATGGCTCATGAGTATTAAGTTGTGTCTCCCTCTAGCTCTGTCCATTTGAAATAGATTCAAGAATATTTCCTGTCTTTGAGCTTACAAATGAATGCAGACACCCTAATGATTGGGAAGGAACTGGGTAATTTGGAATTAAAAGTGACAACTGCAAGTCTAAATGTATAAGATCCTGTCTAATACTGGGGTTTTGAAGATTCCCTTGCATCAGTTCTCAGGGAACACTCCTTAGGGAAGAGGATCATGTCCTGCTTTTGCATGCAAAAAAAGATTTAACATACTCTCTGATATTAAGGAACACTACATCTCAAATATAAATATTAGAATACATGTTAATAGAGTTAAAATTTCAACAATATTCACAAAAGTCAGAGTCAGTTTTAGGCAATGGCATTGGTGTTGTGATAAGTAAAGATGGAATTATAGTCAAGTTTAATAGTTCAAAGCAAATACAGAGCCCAAAAGCTGAGAGTATAATTTCACTGGAAGAATTCTGCTTAGTTATAGTATATAGGACAGTTAGGTGACACATTGGATAGAGTGCCAGACCTGGAGTCAAGAATATTTATCTTCCTGAATTCAAATCTAGATACTTACTCACCCTGGGTGAGTCACTTAACCCTTTCTGTCTTCATTTTCTCAGCTCTAAAACAAACTGAAGAAGAAAATGGCAAAACACTCTAGTTAACTTTTACCCAGAAAACCTCAATTGAGATCACTAAGAGTCTGACACAAATGAAAGCAACTGAATTGTATATAGATTTCCCCAAATGGAACAGAATAGAAGGAGAGTTGAAGAAGTTAATAATGGCAATTAGTAAGATACAGAATCATCTATAAAAAGATGATAATTAAAATCACAAGAATTGCTAAGAGAATTGGCCAGCCCTATTTTTTATTTTAATTGTTAAAATATATTTTATTTCAACAAATATTTCCCAATTATATGCAAAAAAATTAAGTCATTTTTAAAATTTTGATTTAAATTCTTTCTCTCACTCTTGAAATGGCAAACAATTTGATTTTGGTTATATATATATATGTGAAGTCATGTAAGACATATTTCCATATTAGCCATATTACAAAAGAAAGACCAAAAAACAAGAAAAAAAAATTTTTTATTTAGGTTTTTACAAGTCATTGGGGTTAAGTGGCTTGCCCAAGGCCACACGGCTAGGTAATTATTAAGTGTCTGAGTCCGGATTTGAACTCAGGTACTCCTGACCCCTGGGGCCAGTGCACTGTCCACTGCATCACCTAGCTGCCCCTGAAAAAATTTTTTAAAGTATGCTTCAAATTTCATTCGGAGTTCACGAGTCCTCTTTCTGGAGGTTGATAGCATTTTTCCATCAAGGATCCTTTGGAATTGTCTTGGATCATTGTCTTGATCAGAGAAACAGAACTGATTATCCTTCAAAATATTGATGTGTACTCTATTCTCTTGGTTCTCTGCTCACTTCACTTTGCAAGAGTCCATACGCATCTTCTCAGGTTTTTCTGAAAGTGTCCTGCTTGTCATTTCTTATAACACAATAGTGTCCCATTACAATCATATGCCACAATTTGTTAGCTATTCCCCAATTGATGGGCACCTCCTCAATTTCCAATTCTTTGCCACCACAAAAAGAGTAGCTATAAATATCACTGAACAGATGAGTCTTTTTCCCTTTTCTTTGATCTCTTTATGATACAGACCTAATAGTAGTTTTGCAGGGTCAAAGGATATGCACAGTTTTATTGCCCTTTGACATAGTTCCAAATTATTTTCCGTAATGGCTGAAGTCCTATTTTTCTATCTCTAACCACTACTAACAATAGTTACCAGAGGCATGCTGTGAAAGGGAATGGTTTTCTTCATTTACATCAAAACATCTTCTATTAGAAGCTCTTTAAAGGAGATTGGGGGAGGAGGGATGGCAAGGGTGTGTGTGTGTGTGTGTGTGTGTGTGTGTGTGTTGTAAAGTTCTAGACCAGTAATTTCATCATTGTAGATCTCACCTGGCATAGAAATTCCCTTAACTGTTTCAAATGAACAACTTAAGTTCTTAGAGAGCATAGAGGAAGCAAAGAGTCTGATTTAATCAAAATCAGTATGTGGGGGCAGCTAGGTGGTGTAGTGGATAAAGCATCAGCCCTGGAGTCAGGAGTACCTGGGTTCAAATCCGGTCTCAGACACTTAATAATGACCTAGCTGTGTGGCCTTGGCCAAGCCACTTAACCCCATTGCCTTGCAAAAAAAAAAAAAAAACCTAAAAAAACCATCAGTATGTGTCAGAGGCAAGATTTGAACTCTAATCTCCTGACAGTAAGGCTAGTCTGCTGCTCATTTTATAAGAATACCTCCTACATCAACCAAAAATTAAAATATAATGTAGCACTTTATATCATCATCAAAAGTAGCTATATGACTTATAGTTTTGAAAAGGATTTTTCTTTTAATCCTGAGATGTTTACTACAAAATCAAGCTATGATAGACTCCATCTACTTAGAGTTTATAATATAAGACAGAGAATTATATTTATAAAGATATATCAGTTTCCACAAGTAGATAATCTTAAATTAGGGAATGGCTTGGCATAGTATTATAGGAATAGACTGTATTGTTTTTTCATCGTGAAAAAAATAAATATGATGAAAAAAGAGAAGCATGATAAGACTATATAATCTAATACATACTAAGAAGAAACACACCTACAAAATTCATGATTACAATGTAACTTAAACAATTCAAATTAAAAGAAAGTAACAATGAAACAAAAGAAACAAGGGTACAAAATTATGATAATCAATTAGCACTTCTGCCCACTTTTGGAGGAGGAAGGGAAAGGGAGAGGAACTAAGGATAGGAACAATCAATGAAGAAAAATCTCTACAGACTTTTTCAATTTGATGACTATTTTTGATAATGTTTCATTTTTCCTCGTTTTTATTATTTAATAAAAGAATTAACTTTCTAGAAGCCAGAAAGAAGACAGTACACTGACAAATGTAAGTGATGAAAAAACAAAAGATACAAATAACAATAAAAAATTTTTAAAAGATATTCAGTTTCCAAAAGATAAAATTTTTCATTTTTAGTACAGATCCAACAAACTTACTTCTTCATGAAGTCTAAGGCCCTGTGAATCAACCTTATTTATCATTTTGGAGGCAGAGAAAGAAATGAAAGAGGAATTTGGCTGATCACCTCCTTTTACCTCAAGGCAATCAGGGTCACTCGCAGAGCCTTCATTGACTTTGAAATAAACATAATCTAGTGTGAGAGTTCAGGATTAGTGGGACTAGATATTTCTGTTGAATTTAAAATAATATCCTTATGGCTAAGCATATAAAATTCACCTAAGGAAAGAATTCTTGTGATTTTGAGGTAAGGAGCAGATCTGTAAATCATATAACATCTGTAAATCACATAACATAAATCTGTAAATCATATAACAACAAATTAACAAGGCTTTTATAATATTTGAATATTAGACTATTTCACATTCATTTATTCTTGTAGAATTTCCCATTTCTAGACATTAAGCTGACCAGGGAATCTAAAGGCATGGAAAGTCTTTCAACTGCACCCAAGCAGGACAGTTTCATTTTTTGTCTGAAGAAAAGGTAGAAAGAAACAGCTGTACAACATAGGGAGTAGAAAATTCTTTGTTATGAGCAAGTAATTCATATCTCTCAACAGTCCACTACAGAGGAGATCTACAACTGCTATTTCTGTAGCAGTAAGCACAGAATTAGAAACAATTATAGCTTAGTCCCACAATTATCTACTTCCCTTTCTACATCCATCCTCAGGTGACATTAATCAAGATATGAGAGAGAAAGGAATTATTTCAGGATCTCTCAGAAAGTAACACCCACATAGCAAATATATTGAGTTTTCTATCTTGGCCACTTTTAAAAAGCCCAACTCTAGAGTTAAAAGAGCAAAAGAGTTGACAACAATACCAAAAGCAGCATAGGAGATGATCGCTTGTAATGTTGTATTTTAGCTCCTTGATTATGAACATGAAAGAAACCAGAAGGGAGAGAGACAAGAAAAGGGAAGATTACTACTACCCACACTCATCTCTTCCTTCCCTAACCTCCTTTTATACTTATTTTCTGTACCATAGAATGAGCCTCTCATTAGACTGTCTTATTCTCTAATTGTCTGAACACATAATTTAGTATTTTGTTTCATATTATCTTGCTCATAAATTGTTTCAAGTACATATCATAAAAGATATCATGGCATAATGGAGAGAGAGAGCTGGCCTGGAAACCATGAAGATCTGTATTAAAGTTCTACCTGTAAGACATCCAATTTTGTGACCCTAGGCAAGCTTCCCCACCTCTCAATTTCTCCTACAACACTAAGTGGAAGGTGAGAATCTACATGTGTAGGAGTTTTTCATGAGGAGTTTCTTACACCAAACAAAAATCATAGGTCCAGTCCCTAAACCTAAGTCATGCAGTAATATCAACAAAAACTAACATCTTCATAGCACTTTAATGTGTCCAAATCCATGGATTATGAGTAGACTGGGATGACAGCATTTGACAATTTCCACAGTGTTTAACTAGAGATATTAAATGGGAAGCCTGTCTAACAAATCCCGCCAGATTGAAATGTAATTGGGAAATGTTTAATGGACTAAATAAAAATATTCTGCAACCTATCTAATCTTAATTTATGCTTTTTCTAAGTCAATATATAGGATTCAGGGATTCATTTCTATTTGAATTTGACCACATTGCTTTAAAGAATCATAAGCAGATCAATGTCACAAAAGTCTCTCTTTAAAATTCCAATATTTCCCCAATAATGCTATATGGCTATGACACATGAAAAACCACCATTTCAGATAAACTCATATTATAGGTGACCCAAAAGGCATATTATATGTGTGTGTAGACACATGATACACATACATTACATAAACACAAATGTGTACTTAGCTTATGTCTGTTACACATATCCACTGTACACATACATATCTACACACAAATATGTGTATACATATAATCACACATATGTATAGATATAGTCATAGTGGGTGAAGTAGCTTACACCAAATCAGCATGACCCACATACAAAAAAATGACATAAAAGTCAAAGCTAATAAGATCAGAAAAGTGAGAAAAGCTAGTCGTATATAGAGACTGAAGGGATGATAAATAATAAAGGTCAAAGTACTACACCAGCACCCCAAAAACAGAAATAAATCTAGAGAGAAGCTACTTGTGCACTACTTTATTTTTTTAAAGAGGATTTCAGGAAAAATAAGGAGCAAAAATATGGATTCTATCACACAGGATAAAAAGGCTTTCATAGAAAGGTTTCAATCTGTACTAATTAATGTCATTATGGGTCTGAGTGTATCCTCCATTCTCAATGAAACTATAAACTCTTTGTAGGTGGGGATTATGTCAATTTTTTAATGTATCCAATACTATCCAGAATAAGGCTAAGTATTCAATAAATACTTGCTGATTAGCTTTACTTACTTCATTCATTCAAAAACCATTGATTGAGTGCCTGCCAAATGTATAGCACTATTCTAAGAGATGTGAGGGAGGAAACAAGCATTTTTTAATCACCTATTATATTCCAGGCTCTGTGCTTAGTACTTAACAAATACTGTTCAATATGATCCTCAACAGTCCCATGAGGTAGGTGCTATGATCCTGATTTCATAATTGAAAAAACTGAGGTAACCAGACATTAAATGACATGCATAATTTTAACTTGTATCTTCCTGACTCTAAAGCCAGTACTCTATCCACTCTGCCATTTAGATGTTTCCCATTTAGATGCTTCTAAGAAAGAAGTAAATAACACAATACTTGATTTCAAGGATCTTATTATTTTCTTTATGCTTACAAGTGGTACAAATTCATAAAAATGAAAATTAGGCCTATCATCACAAATAATTTTTTAAAATGCAACCTCAGTATCTTAATGTCTGTGCTTTTAAAATTCAGTGGCAAGACACACCTTCACTCACATAAAATCTTCCACATCTAATTGAGACCATAGCAAAGACTATGGACAGTGCATGGAATTGAATTATCAGTGGTTCAAATACTGACAGGAATTACAAAAAGTCAGAGTGTCAAAATGCATTAAGATTCCACCTAAAGGATTGTGCCTGTGTTGTTAATTTGGCAATTAAAATGTTTCACATTTTTCCAAATGAGACTGTATATAATTATAAAGACAAAGGTAGCTTTGAGACTACAACCAATATTTATTTTATTTTTATTACAGTATCACCACTGACACTACATATTTTATCATGGAAATGAGATCTACCATTATCATTGTCAGCTGTCAAAACACTTCCTGAAAGCCAAGGTCATAAGCTAACACTAATCCAAAGATAATGTGATATTTAAAAATGCAAAACTGTCCTCAGAGCAACTCCAAAACTCTTCTGACATGATGCATAACAGGTTTTGTTCTGTTTAGACAAAGCCTTTTTGGTGCTAGAATAATTAAAAGAAAAACACATGAGAAATCTGCATTTTAATTTACACTATCATTTTCTACTGATACAGTCCTCAAAGACTTTCATTAAATGAAGTAACTCACACCCTACCCACCCACCCACCCTCTTTTCTCCATTCTTATTATTCTCAAGTCTTTGAACAGTGTTGCTGCTTGGCATTTTTATGATTAACCTGATAACTCCAATGCAGAGAACTGGTTAGGAACATGATTATTTCAGCCCCCCCCCAAAAAAAAGATGAGTCAAGCTCTCATATCTCAAGGGAAAAAATAGTATTTTTCCAATTAGGCTCTTCTATGAAGGCATAAAAGCATCAGAGCAAGCTCATATCCAGTGATCTACCTCTTTCTCATGTAATTTCCATAATGGGAGCCAGAAGGAACCTTCTTTTCCTTAACAAAAATAAATAATACTAAATCTCACTCAAGAATAATTTATAATGTTTATCATCTTCCTTTTCTCCTATTCCCAATTCTTATTAAATTGTTTTTCATTCTGTTTAGATATATCAGGTTCTTTTCTGTTTTCATCCCCATGAACTGGTCATTTGCTTTGTTCAATTGATCTTCTAAGATATTTCTACAAAAGGTCTAGGTGGAAACATTTGGAAGTCTTTTTGAAATAGTAAAAGTGAAGGTCCATAGACCATCTTAGCAGTTCTCTATAACTCTGTGCATTTCCACTTCCAAATCACCATTAATATTTTATATATGACTCCATGATCACCATAAACCTTTATCATGCTATTCTATACTCCACAAAAATAAATACATTTCAAAGATGCAAAAAGGGATCATTGTTCTTCAGATGACTTTAAATGATAAAGTCATTTAAAATTCAGTATATAAGCCTGAAAAAATTGGAAAAGAAAAAATATTAACTTTCTAGAAACCACTGAGTGTTATAAAACTAATCCAAGAATTTCAGGGGCAGGTCTATTTGTCTTCATTTGTTTTGTATTCCTACAACAGATTCAAACTAAACCAGTCCAACATATAACCACCCTAAATAAAGATGTTGAACTAAAAACAAACAAACAAAAAAAACAATAATAAAACAAAATAAAAAACAAAGTCAAATATGGGTATTGTTTGACACAGTGAGTTTCATTCTCCCTGAAGTTTACACACTAGAAGATACTATGCTTGGGTCACCATTTTAGCAAGATTGATGCCCTTTTACCATTAAGCCATAGTGTAAGCAAGCTTTACCAACTATATGAACCACTCTCCACTCATCAAAATAAGAACAGGCAAGTCTTATTCTGCATTTAACATTATCTAAGTAAAAGTAGATGAGGGAGGGGGGTGGCATTGCCCATAGCTGACATAATATTATCAGAGAAGCCTTTAATGGGAAATATACAACCCATCATTTCACATCTGTCCAAACTGTTGTAACAGGTCTTTTTGGAAATCTGTCATCATCTTCTTAACTGCCATGATAACTCCTTGACATGGATATGAGCAGAGATGACTGAACCTTTTCTATGCCATACAAAAGGTGAGATTACATGTCTCTGGTGCTGGGGAAAGTGTTCTGACTTAAAACCACTGGAGATTGACATTTGAATCTTCTTGCACATACGACAATTGGAAGAAAAACAGGGAAGTGGAATTATGCTGACTTTTCTGACAAAAACTTCCCTGACTACTACCCACATTGAAGTTTAAAATTTAATATCAAGGATCAACCTTCAAAAGTAAGGAGTGGTTGCATTCTTTCAGATTTATTTCAATAAAATGATCAGTGAAAAGCAAACTTAAAACCAGAAGTTTTAAATTTTACTCATAACAAGCACTCAGCAGCAGCAAGGGTTTTTCTTAAGACAAACAAATTATTACTCTTGACAACCAAAGTGCAAACAGGATTCTAATTAAAGCATATTCCCAACAGACATAATTTTTTCATGTCTATGTTGTTCATACCAATATTATTATTTTTCCTGTTTCCATTACCCACCTCTTAACGCAGATTCCAATGAAACTGCAGACTCTCTAAAATCAGTGTTCCCTTCTCCGCAGAAAATCTCTGAATAGTGGAAAGCACATAGCAAACATTCAATAAAGCTTATTGACTAAGTGCCTGAGAAGTATATGGTCTCTCAACTAATATAAATGAAGTAATGGGTAAGAAGAGCAGAGACAGAAATGCCCAAAGGAAACCCTCAGCAATGCAAACTGCTTTCAAGTCCCTGTGCCAACTCTGTCCTAGTGGTAAAGAGAGAACTCCCATCCATCTCAGCTGGCTGCAGTTTCCAGTTAACATTGCTTTGTTTCACAGCCCACCCACGACTCCTGTTCATGTTCACTTTGTGTTTTGTCAGGAGCGGAGGGTTTTTTAGTCACATATGATTTCAAAGGCAGAAGGTGGCCTGAAACAAAATTAATCAATTTCCCACTGTGCCATGGCCACATGTCTGCTTGGCTGAAGAGGAAATCTTTAAACAGAACAAGCAAATTCCCACCAAATTGGAATGTGAGATGAAGTGAGTTGGAGGGAAACTGATGTGGGTGTCATTCTTGTACTTTCCAGGTGCAAAGGGTACAAACTTCCAAATGACTCAGCAACAAACAGATAATGCACTAACAATGTGATCTAGACAAATGAATTACAATTCATAGTATCTTCATCTTTGGCTCTCCAATTCCTGAATTCCCTGCAAAGATTAATTGCTAAGACTTGTTGATGAGAAATTTCTCTTATACACTTCCTTCCCTCTCACATGCCCACCACCCTCATTAAGTCCTTCATCATCCTTTTTCCTGGACTTCTGTGATACAATCCTATTTGTATCTCTACATCTAATCTCACCCTTCTCCAATCCATTCTTCAACCAGGTGTCAAAATAATTTTAAGGCACAAATCTGAACATGTCAATTCTTTGTTCAAAAATCTTCAATAGACCCTCATTACCTCCAGGACAAAAATAAGCTTGACATTTTAAGTCCTGTATTATCTGACTCCAACCTATTTTCTGTAATCATTCATTTTAAACCCAACAAGACTATGAATTGACACTAGGAGCAGTTGACACCCACTTCTCCCTCCATGAATTCATCCGATTTGTCCCCACATGCTTAGAATTCCCATTCCCCACATTTCTACCTTTTGGAATCCTTCTCTTTCTTGGAAAAAAAATAAGAGACTTGACTCAGAGTCAAGAAGATCAAGGATCAAATCAGACTACTGATATTGACTAGCTACGTGGGAATTATTAAGTCATTTATGCCTTCAGATTCAGTCATTTATTCCTCATCTACAAAGTGGAGGAAATATATACATTATACATAGTCCCTTTCCCAAAGAGTCATCGTGAGGTTCATATGAGACAATGGATGCTGAATATTTTGCAAACCTTAAAATAAGATGTGTATTGATTATGATCATTCTTATTATTAATATGCAATATATATGTTAATTGTTATTATTAACAATTATTCACAAATGCATGAGTAACTGAATTCTGACCAGGTAACTAAATGGCAACTCCCAATAACCAGAAGTTATGATCTGAATTCAGAATCATATTTCTTCATAAGGAATGTCCAATATGGGATCTTCTATGAAGAAAATATGGGGGGGGGAGAATCATATAGAATGAGAATGCTCAGAGGGATTGTGATCTTGCATTTGTGGAGGAGGAACCCACACCAATGAAATAATAAATATCAAAGAATGTTATAATGTCAATGAGAATGATAACAATAACACTAATACTAATAATAGCTTGCACTTATATAATAACTACTATATGTCTGGCAATGTTAAGTTCTTTACAAACATTATCTCATTTGATGGTCACAACAACCCTGGGAGATTAACTTCATTTACAGAGGAGAAAACTGAAGTAAATAGAGACTAAACAACTTGCCCAAGGTAGCTAATCTCTAAGGCTAGATTTGAACTCAGGTTTTCTTCTTCTAAGCCCTGTGCTCTATCTATTGCATTATCTAACTCACAGAAGAAATGAAGGGAAATCTACCCTCAAGTCCAATTCCAGAGCATTATCATCATGGCAAAGGGGTTGAGTAATTGGACACTGTGCCAAAAGTTTCTTTCTGATCATGAGCTTGACAGACTGCATCTTTAATCCAGAGGAGACACTTGTTACATTCAAATATCATTACTAGAAGACAGACTATTAGTAAGTGATTTTTTCCCACAGCAACTCATGAAACAGTTAAAAATACAAATTGGCCCTAAGTCTAGGACCCAGCCTTTTTGATTCCATTATTGATCATAGTAGAATGATAGAAAAATGATTGAGAATATGAAAATCACAATTTAGCCTAGCTGGAACATTAATTTAACTATAGGTACTTTCAATGATGGAATATTAGATGAACTTCATCATGTAAAAAGTAATTTCCAAATAAGACTTGCAACAACTCCACTGGTGTATGTCTGAAAAAAAGTTTTAGTGAACCGCAGCTTCCATATTAGTCAATAGTATATTATGTCAGCCAAAACAACTTAGCCTTAAAAGAGGCATTGTTAAAAGAAAAGGGAAGTGATATTTCCACTCTACTCTACACTGATTAGATGGCATCTAGCAAACTGTGTTCAATTCTAGGAAAAACATTTTAGGAAGGAAATTGGCAATGCTGATTCTAAATAAATAAATACATAACCAGTTAAAAGAAAAAAATGAAAGATGGAGAGGCATTATATAAAATGACAACAGTTGTAATCTTGGAAAAGCAATAAAGTAATAACATTGTCTATACATTTTCTAGGAAGTTTTGTTGTTGTTCAGTCATTTCAACCATGAATGACTATTTGTAATGCCATTTGAGGTTTTCATAGCAAAGATACTAAAATGGTTTGCCATTTTCTGCTCCAACTCATTTTTATGGATGAGAAAATGGAGTCAAAAAGGGTTAAATGACAGGTCCAAGGTCACAGAGGTACAATATTTCTGGGGTAGAATTTGAACTCAGGACTTTCTGATTTCAGGCCTGGCATTCTATCTACTCTGCCACCTAACTGCATCCCTAAGCAATTTAACTTCTGCGAAACCACGTGAAGAACCTCCAAATGCCCAGAACCAGCTCTATCACCAAACAGTTGAGCTCTGCCAAATGGAAAGATATGGATGCTAAGGACAACACCATTGTAGATCATAAAGTAATCTGTAAAACATGATGGGGAGAAGCACACAAGTAGTATCCTCTTGCAAAAAATCAAATATATCACCCAAATTGTCAATAAAAACATATAATAGATCATGACCACAGACAGAATAATGTAAAACACGAGGAAAATTCCTTTTTGATTGACATGCCCAATTTTTTGTGAAGTTAAGAATTTACTGTTCAGTAATTAAGGAGTTCATAAGACTGCAGTGACATGTGGCCCACAAGTCTTATAACAGCAATGATAATATTGTTATCATTCTCATTGACATTCTAACATTCTTTGATGTTTATTATTTCATTGGTGTGGGTTCCTCCTCCACAAACGCAAACTCACAATCCCTCTGAGCACTCTCATTCTGTATGATTCTTCCCCCCCACCATATTTCCTTCATAGAAGATCCCAGATTGGACATTCCTTATGAAGAAATATGATTCTGAATTCGGATCATAACTTCTAGTTATTGGGAGTTGCCACTTAGTTACCTGGTCAGAATTCAGTTAATCATGTATTTGTGAATAATAGTTAATAATAATAATTAACAATTATATATTGCATATTAATAATAAGAATGACCATAATCAATACATATCTTATTGGGCACAGTGCCCAATTGCCCAGCCCCTTTGCTGTAATGATAATGCTCTGGAATTGGACTTGAGGGCAGTATTATTTATTATTATTATTATTAATTATTATTATTATTATTATTATTATTACCTTATCTACAGGGATATTATAAAAAACTTCACCAAGATGCTGCTGAAATCAAAAAATATCATGAGTATAATGTTCTACTCACCTAATAATAAGCAATTCTATCCAAAAATGAAATAATTTGACTAGTATTGTTATCTGAGCCTACTCCAGCTCCGTCATTCATTTCTAAGTTCTTATAAAATATCTGTTCAATAATTTTGCTAATAAGACTTAACTTGTACTTTCTCAATCTTATTTGACTGTAAGCTATGGAAAAAAGCATTCTGAAGCTCGTGTCATAACCCTTCTCTATGAAAAAAAAGAACTTTTGAGAAGTCTAGTTACAAATGAATTATGTTATTCATGTGACTTTCAGCATATTCCAAAGGAAAAAACTCATTGACAATGGAGGTAAAATCTCAGACAAGTGACTTGAGGATCATGTTTGTTAAGTTCCCTAGAATGTGTCTAGAAAGTGTTCCCTGAAGATACAAAGGCAACAAAGAAACAGTCCCTACCCTCAAGAATCTTAAATTCTGATGAAGAGTGAGATACAATGGGTACACAGATTAGCAAATACAAGATAATTTGAGGAAGATGAAAACTGGTGTTCAGGAAAAGGTTTTCATAGGAATTGATATGTTAGTTGAATCTTGAAGGAAGAGGAAGATTCAGAAAGTTGAGACGAAGAAGGAATGAATTCCAGGAATAGGAGACAATCAGAGCAAAAGAATAGCAATGGGAAATGGAATGCTGAGAAACATAGCTAACAAGCTTTGCTGGAATATAAAGCAGATGATAGCAGAAGAATGAAAAATCTGGCAAGTCATCTGGAGCTAGATTGTGTTGGGTTTTAAATGCTAAGGGTTGTTGATTTCTTTTTCTATATAGGGTTTTAAGCAAAACCTGGATAACTACATACTGATTACAGTGTAGAAGGGATTTTTTTTTAGTATTTTTATCATTTAGTTGTGTCCATATCTTCATGACTACATTTTAAGGTTTACTTAGACTGAATTGCCACTTCCTTGTCCAAATCATTTTACAGGTGAAGAAACTGGGTTAACAGGGTTAAGTGACTTATCCAGTCACATAGCTAGTAAAGTGTCTGAGATCATATTTGAACTCATCATTCCTGATTCTAAGCCCAGTGCTCTACCTACTGAATCACTAAGCTGAAATCTTTTTAGATGTGGGTTGAACTAGGTAGCCTTCCAACTCTGAGATTCTATGATTTGATCAGGCCGAGTCTAGAGACAATTGGGAGTGATTACAGATTTTAGAGAGGGAATTGACATGATCAAATCTTTGCCTTAGAAAGATTATTTTTATAGCTATGAGAAGGATAGATTAAAAATGGAAAAAACTCAAAGGAGAGAGACTAATAAGAGGATCCTAAAATAGCATAAGCAAAAAGAGATGAGGTCCAATGCTAAGGTAATGTCTATATATGTGGAGAACTGGAGACAAAAGAAAGAAATATTGAAGAGGCTAAGTAGCAGATATAAAAATGGAACATATGTAAGAAACACTATGCAGGTTGATTCATTAAGGCTTGTCAGTTGATATGTGATGTGGAGTGGAGAAAAGTCAGGTTTGTCAACCTGGGTGACAAGAGGATGCTGGTGTCTATAATAGAAATAAAGAAGTTTGAAGAAAATGATTCAAGGTAAGTAAACTTTTTGCTGGAACAAGTTTGTTGCCTTCAGATGAGATTTTTATTTCCCTTAATGGTAGTACAGTTATCCCTCCCACATTGCAGGGGGCTGGGGAAGGGTCACTTAGTGATCTGGAAAATCCCTATAAATTTTTTTGGTCCTCCCTTCATACCAGAGAATAAGTCTAATTTTTTTTCTTTTTCTTTTATAGGGTGTTTACACCTCATGTAAAATTTGTAAAATTTCAGTTAAGTATTTGATCACAGGCTCTGTGTCATCTGCTGATCTTTGTGTGTTGTCTGTGGTTTCCACAAAATTCCCCAAAATTTCACATTTAATTTCTTCTGCTTGCCTTCCATATATCAAAACCATGATGAGAAAAGTCATGAAGTAAAGAGTATCACTATATCTTGTGCTAGTTCATATCAGTAGCCTGAGAAAGGAACAAAAAGCAGAGAAGAGCCAGCATCACCTTGCTGACAGAGCATCAATGCTTTCTTTTAGAAGTGTTATCAGGAAAAACTGCAGTTGAAAAAAGAAGACTAATGCTTTACCAAGTCAGTATCTAAGTGGGTTGTTCACATCACAGGAATGTGTATTTAGAGTTATAAGGGTTCTTAAAGGTCATCTAGTCTTGACTCTCATTTTACAGAATAAAGTTTAAGAATTGTCAGAGCCTGTCAAGTTCCCTCCTACTGTCACTTGAGAAACTAGGCATGGCCTGGTTAAATGAAGCAAAAAAAATAACTTGACACTGTGGGCCAAAGTGGAATAGTGCACAGATTATTAGTAAGGTCCTCTGTCTACTCCATGTCAGACTGCTTTTCGCTAGGGTGATAAGTCTGACAACTTTAATCTGCCCATCTATCATGTTTATTATCAATGTGTCAAACTAGGATGTAAGTGTGGCTGAAACAAGCTCTTCTTTCTATTCATTTCCCTTTCAGACTTCTGATTAAATCAAATTGGAACCCTATGTGTGTTGACAGCAGGTTCTGAAGCTGAAACTCCTTGAAGACTAATGTTGGTGACAATGAGTCAGCCTTTGGGGCACAAGGTCTGCCCTATACTGCCAAAGAATTCAATATATTTGAAAAAAAAATTGTCTACAACTAACAGATTCATGCCAATGTTGACCAGAGTCTATATTTTAGGAAGAAGACTAAAGCCTGCCTAAGAAGAGTTTACTTGGACTCTACTCATGTATTCTAAGTCCAAAATAACAATTGAAAGATCAATCTGGAAGGGATCTCTAGATATTGTTCATGCTATTCATTTGTCTGTATTTAGCAAAGGTGATTTCAAAGTCATACTAGTCCAATATTTTATATTTTGATTTAATTGATAAAGAAAATCAAGTCCACCTTTACTAATTTCTCTTACTGATTCCATCACATGATTAAACTACCTGATTTCCAAATTAGTGGCAATTTTTCTAATTTCTCATCACTGACATTGCTGAGTATGTTCAATACAAGTGGAAGACTATAATATATTATAACATTATATTTTTCTTCCATCCCATACCTTTCCAAAAAGAATGTTCTTTTTGTAGTTCTCTGAATCAAAGGGGGAAAAGTGACATTGAATCAATAACCTCTACACTCCCCAAAACAATCTCAGATGTCAAAAAATTAAATTCTTCATTGTGTTATTTAAAAATCAGATGAGTTTTTTAATCCTTTATTTTAAACTAAATATTCAACTCCGTAACAAGGAGTTAAAAAAAGATATATTCCTGTGGTATTGTTCCTATTTCTGTCAGCCATGGTTTTATTTAGGTATATGTGTTAATTTTTCATTTTAAGATGTGAAGAGAACATTTAATTAACATTCAAAATGACTAATGTAAAAGAAAATATTAAGAGTTAAAGAGCTCTTGTAGCTTTAAATAACAAAAGGCCAATATTTCTTGAAAAGCCAATATTTCCCAATTACCAGTGAGAGCTAATCTCCATTGACAGAAGAAATAACTTTCTAGAATATAATGGAAAACCCAACTAAAATTTGCATTCCCCATATCCACATCCAAATTAGTTTCCCAATTTACTTGAACTATGTGACTTGAGAACTACATATTAAGCAGAAACAAAACTTTAACTATTTCTTCCTTTCTAAAAAAATCTTCTGAACCAATAAAATAATCATCCTCTAGACTCACCTTTGTGTGTTTCAGGAGGGGAAAAAAGTGAAAGTAAAGCACTAATTGGAAATATCATAATTTTAACCTTGCATTCCTCTTCCTTGTTCCCCAACAACTTGACCCAGCAAAAATAAAAACCACACGAGCCATAATTCCATAGTTAGTCTTGTATATTGATGATTCAGTTTTGACTCTGCAGTAAGAGCACAAAATTTTAAATGCTGACAATTAAGTTCTCATACTAGGGAGGCAATCACCAGGAGACTCTGAGAACTAATCAATATTCTTCACAGAAATACAAAGATGGAGAATTTGGAATAGTCTAATTCCATTTTCACCAGAACCTTATCTCTACTAAGTCAACACATGTCTGATAGTAACCTTTATACTCTCAGAAGCAATCAAAACAAATACAACAATGACCCCCAAGAAGAGAACAGTAATAGGACAGAGTTGAAATTCCTCTGTCAGATTCAGCAGCAATAGATCCTATGGCAGGGGTCTATCTCAAATGCTCACAATGGAACTAGTGAGATGAGGGAAGAGGAGGGGGTGGCTAGGTGACGCAGTGGATAAAGCACCAGCCCTGGAGTCAGGAGCACCTGGGCTCAAATCTGGTCTCAGACACTTAATAACTACCTAGCTGTGTGACCTTGGGCAAGCCACTTAGCCCCATTTGCCTTGCAAAAAAAGAGATAGAGAGAGATAGAGAGAGAGAGAGAGAGATGAGGGGAGAGGAAAAAAGGAGTTCAAATGTGATCCTCCCAGGCCAAGCTAAATACCCCTTCAATAAAGCAAAACTTGAGAAACTCATTAACTCCTCATCAAAAACTTTCAGGAAAAGGCTCAGATGGATGATTTTTTAGCAAACTGCCAAAAGTCAAATAAGTCACTTTAGCTCTCAAAGCCTATTTCCTCATGTTCAAAAGAAAGAAACTGGACTAAATAATATCTTCTTAGTTTTTTCTTTCAGTTCTAAAGGTTTATAATTCTTTGATTGAAGTGAGACACTAGAAAGACAGAATGGAAAAAGATATTAAATATTAACAACATTCAGAGAACTTAAAAGGAAGTAGTCTAATGTCATCAGTTTGACTTATCTGCTTCCAGTTTATTTTTTGATACCAAACATCATCAAAGTGCTAGAGAAAAACATGGAACTTAGAAGTTCCTGAGTGACTAGATAATATAGTAATAATAAGATGATAATAATAAAAGTCTATATTATAGAAAGTTTTAAGGTTGAATATCACAACAACTCTCTGAGGTAGGTGCTCATTTTACCACCTCAATTCAAAAATGAGGAAACTGAGGCACAGAAAAGCTTAAGTAATTTACTTAGAATAACACAACTAGTAAATGTCCAAATGGGATTTGAACCCAGGTCTTTCCCACCCCAAGTCCAGAGTTCTAACCATCATGCTATGTTCCTTTTCTGCATGGATCTTATTACATCAGGGGTGTGGTATTGTCTACCTTTATCAGATCCTCCTTCTGATTTCAATTGACCCCATAACAAATAGTCTATAAGGTAATTTTACTCTGGTCATAATGCTATAACTCAGAAAATAACTTTTTCCCTTGGAGTCAACTCTCTCACTTCTACTGGATGGAGTTATCCATAACTATTTCAAAGCTCGATTTTAAACAATACTAACTTACTCTGATGGTTATGGCAAGATAATAGCGACATAGCAAAAGAGCAATTTACCTCTCCCTACGTGCTCATCTCAGAACCTGCTAAGCTTTCTCTGCTTCCA
The DNA here is from genome assembly GCF_037893015.1 of Macrotis lagotis. NCBI lineage: Eukaryota > Metazoa > Chordata > Mammalia > Peramelemorphia > Peramelidae > Macrotis > Macrotis lagotis. The sequence continues at coordinate 472,320,817 of NC_133666.1, read as the reverse complement.
AGTTTTTCTACCGATTTCTCCACAGTCTGTCTATGTCTTATTGTTCGTAACATTGTCTCTATATTCAGGTGTGTAAGATATTGGCAAATAGGGAATTGTCATTATTGTCATTATCCGAACTCCTAACTCTTGACAATTTAATAACAATAATGCCTTATAGTATAAAGTGCTTTATAGCTTTCAAAGCTATACATTATCTTGGTCTATCTTGAGAATGCATCTATGATGAGGTGTCTAGGAATTATTATTCCATTTTAGAAAAAGGTTAATTAGCTTGTTTACCTCTGGTCACAAACCTAGAAGCTGAGGAGTGAGGACTAGAACCAAGGGTCTATTGACTCATACTCCTTTGTTCTTTCCAATAAGCTAAACTATTGGAAAATGGACAAAGAAGCCTCCTGGTTTATTGGGCCAATTCTAAGTCTAGGCACAGCTTCACGAACTACATGGAGGAAAGGATCTTTTGGCAGATTAGGCCAAGTCTATCTCTTGATATATGTCAGAGGCTTGAGCTTCCACAAAGAGTGGAAAGTCTGTTGTTTGGGATCATATACATAGATTAAGGAAAATAACTGAAGCAGAAAAGCTTATCTGGTTTCCTATTATACTCCACCTCAAGCCCTAAGCTCCACCGTGACCAAAGCAATTTTCATCATCATGTGGAACTCCAGTCTTATGTTGAAAACACACAGCAACAAAAATTAAAGAAACTTTTCATTTGGTATTTAACAAAATAAAAATATTTGCTATTTCCTAAAGAGAGACCTGCTAATAAGTAGATCTGACAAAAAACTTATTTACATAAATTTTGCCACATTGTGTTTTGATTTCAAAAATGACTTTTTCAGAAAGCAAATTTGGCATTTTAAATGCATTACAAGTATTTGTGGAAAACTAGACAAGATTTTTTAAAAAAATATCTTTGAGTAGAAGTTAATTTTTCATATAGGATGAGGTCTACAATATTCAGATAAAAATGGTGATGGCAGAGATGATGTTTGTCCTTCATTTTCGAAGAAGACCATGACATCAGGGAAGTGATGCCATGACAAGCAATTTGACAGGCGGAGTTGCCGTGCTAAGTAATCAGTCTCATTTTCTCCTCCACAGCCATTTGGATCCAGTGGGCAGAAAAGAATCAAGGTGATAGGAGATGCCTCTGTATGTCAGGTAGTCAGGGTTAAGTGACTTGCCCAGAGTCACACAACTAGTGAATGTCAGTTGTCTGAGATCAGATTCAAACTCTAGTCCTCCTGCCTCCAAGGCCAGTTCTCTATCCACTACACTATGGTTTAGGAGGCAAACATGATGAAATTGTTACTCAAGTTGATGCATAAAATAAGTTCAAGAAACTCAAGACTGATATAGCAGGAGCTCTAGTCCATACAGTGTCAGTAGTAAAAAATATGAGTCTTCCTGAGATTCTAAGAAATATAAACATTGGTGACAGAAACATAAAAGTGTCAAAGCTGTACCCTCCTATGATAAAAGCTACTCCCAGGTAAAAAAAACAAGAAGGAAAAAAGGTCTAGATTTCCAAGTAATTATTTGACTATTAAAAAAAGAGAAAAGAGGAATCTTCTCATTTTTTTGCTGGTGAATTGATTTAAGAAAAATGTATAAAGTAAATTTTCTGCATAAAAATCAGGATATTAAAATGAATATTATTTGTCTTGTTCAGTGACTTTTTAGGAAAATGGATAGTCCCTACATTTTTTTTCCTAAAGTACATTTCTAAGTCATAAGTTGGACCATCTTGGCCACTACAATATTTAGAAATATATTTTAAAATAAGAAAATACACTTAAAGTATGTCTTTATTATTTACAACCCCAAATACTGGATATTTTGGATATTCCATAGAATTCTATAAGTACAGCATTTCTTAAGTCCTCCTGCCAATTTTCCTAATTATTTAAAAACTATGCATTTTTGTTATATGAAAATATACTATTTCTTTTTTTAAAGAAAAAAATAAATTTAAAATTAGATTTCTGAAGGAAAGAGAAATTTGTACAAGTATATAATGCAGTGGTCTAATATATCAAGAAGAAATTGATTTGGGGGCTGTTGGTGAGTTTTTTTTTGAGATAATGAATTATCACTAGCATGATACAAAAGATGAATGGCATCACCATGTCAACAAGAAGACCACAATAAGTCTTTTATTTCTTTCACTCATTCCCTTATTTGAACTGGATTAGGCTATGTGCCCCATTGTTCTGTTTTCCTCAACCTCCCCTGGGTGACACCAAGAGGAGACCTATCCAATGGAAGCAGTCAGAAAAGACCCATAGAACAGGAACAGGAGTCAGAGAACATTAATGACAGGTTCCATGGTGGAACAAGGTCTACTTTGATCCCCCCATTTCAGCAAGACAGACAGCATTCTTTTAATCCTTAGTCTTTGAGACTAGCCACATTCCCCTTTAATCTTCAATCCTTGCTTCATTAGTGACATTTTACTGCTATACCTCTTTTTATGGCAAAAAGAATTTGTTTGGTGGCAGACAATTCTCGAGATGAAATTTCCCAGAGAAGGGGGAAAAAACAAAACTGTTTTTCTCCTGCGAATCAATAAAAAAAGTTCTGTTCCCACATACTAAGAAATAACATTTTATTGTATTCCAAGTGAAAATTGTTCCAGCAATTTAATCCATCATAACTTTTTTATGAAAAATTTACAGATTAAATTATATTTTAGAAATTTGTTATCAAAATCTTGATAAGGGAAGGGGCATAATAAAAATATTAACTAATTTCAATTAAAAAAAACTTTTATTTAAAGTTCACTACAAGACAGGCACTAAGTTCATTACAAGAGTTACAAAGAAAAATGCTATAAGCTCACAAAAAATTATATTCTAATGGAGGAATGTATTACATACACAAAGAAGCAAATTCAAAGAAATTTCAAGAGGAAGAAAACACTTAGATCTATGGAGGTTGGTAAAGACTCCCTTGGGGTGAAAGGAATGGTACCAGGAGTCAATCCTGAAGAAAAGGTAGGGATCCTAGAAGGCAGAGATAAGGAGGGAGATTATCCCAGGCATAAGAGACAGCCAATGTGAATGGATGAAGATAGGAAAATGGGACTGGCCATAAGAAAGAAAAAGGAGAAAAGATTTTCTCTAAATCTTAGAGCAAAGAGGAGAAACTGAAGAATAATGTTGAGGGTTTTTAAGTTAAGGAGTAAGAGGCTAGCCTTCATTGCTCAGTCAAACAGAAGACAATGTCCTTTGCTGAGAAGAAAGCCGGAAAGGGGAGTGTTGTGGATTTCAGAAGAAAAGAGAATGTCTTAAGTTGCTACTGTGTTAGTTTGGCAAGAGTGGTATTTTTTATAGCAGAATTTTTTAAGTTTCTTAAAAAAGTAGATCCAAATCTAATCTGATTGGACTGATAGGGAAAGTTCCCTTTATATGGTACAAAAGAGTGCTAGGTTTGGGTCAGGGGACCTGGGTTCAAATCCAAGTTAATCATTTCTAACATTTGTGATTCCAGTGACATCTTTAGTGTCTCTAGCTTTTGGTTTTCCAAGACTCCAAAATATTTAAGAATTGAATTAGATGGACTCTAAGGTTCTTTCAAATTTAAATCTATGATTCTTTGATGCAATTGCTCAATAACAATTTTTTTTAATTGAGTAGGAAGTTTCAGTTCCATATCACCCAAAGAGATGACACACAATCAATAAAAATTAGTGGGTCTAATGGCATCATCAGAAAAGCCACAAAGAATTTAAAGGGAGAAATTTTATTGCATGAGAAAGGCAGGAGAGCACTAGGATTAACACAGAAGGGCAAAGGATGAATTGTTTATCACCTACTCATTCTGATATTAAAGGATCATTCCTCCTGTCTTCTCTATTCCCCCTTCTATCACCTTATTAGTCAGACCTTTTTAAATACCTGTCTGAACTATCACAACAGCTAGACAGCAAGTTATATTGCCTTTGCTCTTCTCTCCAATTCATTCTGCTATTGTTTCATTCAGTTTGTGTCCCGACCTTCCTGACTCTGTGAACCACAGCAAACCAATACTGTCTTAGCAAAGACAGTGGAGTGCTTTGCCATTTCCTTCTCCAGCAGATTAAGGGAAACAGGGAAAGTGACTTTTTTGGGGTCATACATGTTGTAAGTGTCTGAGGCTTTATTTGAACTCAGGTCTGTGCCTTCCCAATGCATTCTACACAGTTCTAAAATAACCTTTTCCCTTTGCATATACCTGCTCAAAAATATCTAGTGACTCCCCACTTCCTAATAAAGTTCAAACAGAATGCTCTCCACAATCTGACACCACCATACATTCTCGGAGTAATCTCTTATTCATCTCATCCACATTATCTATACTCCAGACAAACTGGACTGTTCAAAATTCCCTGAATACATCCTTCGACTTTCCTTGCTTTGACTTTGCTTGCGCTACTCTTGGGGCTTGGAACATTCTTCTTTCTCTTCTCTATCTATTTTATTACCATCTATCTTTTAAAACACAATTTCAATACTACTTGCTATAAGAAACCTTCCTATTCCTGCCCCAACCAGGCAATTATATTTTTCACTGCAACTGGATCAGACATTTATTTTCTTCCAGTCCAATCCAATAAACATTTCTTAAGCACCTACAGTGTGCCCAGACCCTGAGCTAGGATTTAGGAATACAATTAATAAAAAAGGAAGGCAATCCTTGCCCTAAAGGAAGTCTACAATCTAATGGGGGGAAACAACACAAAAAAGAGGCAGGGGAAAAGTGATCCACAGAGGGGAATGGGGTACGCAAGGAGTGACAGCAACATTTGAACCCAGATTTGAATTGAGTCCTTCTTCCACTGTACCAGGCTCCTAACTAAATGTATGCAAAATGAATGTATTGTTTAATGTGTCTGAGAGAGGCAAGCATATAAAGGACACATAAATAAAAATGTGAAACTGTGGTTTTTGCTTTCTCTGCTTTTCTCTCTGATATTTGCATCCCTACCCCACACTGCCTTACTCTGACCTGGGTCTGAAAATGCAACAAACAAACTAACAATCCTGGAGCATCTTGGCCCTCCCCATCATAATGAATTCTACAAGGAAGAACCCTGAAATCAAACTGCTGAATTTACCTTTTTTCACATCTAATGATGTGAAATAGATGGAAAACAAAAGTTAGAGTGGTAAAATCATGGAGTGAAAAATATGGAATAACTAAAAATCAGGATTAAGTAGAACACAAATGAATCTTGTCACACACATACATGGAGAATAAAAATCAAGACTGATTTTCACAGAGAATTGATAAAGCTTGGTGTATAAATATGACAAAGTAATGCAGTGACTGAATGATTTCATTTTAGAGTTTTTGTAGGATGAAGTTCTGTCTAATGTCAATTAATCCTTTCTATGATTCATGAAGGGCCTATAAAGGAAATAGCAAATGTAGAGGGGGAAAAATTATGAACATCTATGAAGGCAGTGACTTCAGACTTCCTGATTTCCTCACAAATTTTGATGTTTAAGTTTTTACATTTTCTTATTATGCTGAAATATATTAACATTTTAACAACCTAATTCTGTCAACTGTAAAAGTTTGTGGCTAAGATTAGTAAGCAGAGGGTCCAGAGGGAGGCACAAAGAGAGGCTAATGTCATAGTCATAAAGAACTGCTTAATAGTTGAGAGAGAACATTAGGCAATGGAAGAGGGAATAATTAAATAGCCATTAAGTAACTGGATAAAAATCTGACTAGAATAATCTGTACAAAGTAGTTATTAAGCCTAGAAAAAAAATTACTGCTTCTTAACAAAGTGAAGTCACAAAGCAACAATTCTCAGAATCAAGGTAGAAGATATGTTGAATAATTATATGGGGAACTTACATTGTGTAAATCTTTCCCACATATGAATTCTTAGACCTGTAAGAAATGAAAGCTAAAGTCTTACTCAATAATTGGCAGAAGTCAAGAATCTCTACAGCTCCCTGCTGCCTCTAGGATAAGAAACTATCTCTTCTAGAGCTACAAATATGCAATGCTTTCAAATCAATTAGGGCTTGCTTGTTGACTTCATAAGTATATAAAGGTTAAGTACACGTTGAATGACAAATTCGGTTTATGAAAATGAAAAAACAAATGGGTAGAAAATTAAATACCTTGAACTGTACTTTCCATCAAAAATTCATTTTGGCTCACTGAATTACTCAATCCTCTTTATGTCTGAATACTTATTCCTATCTAAAAACTGTGACTAATAAGAGAAACAGATAATATATAAAATATGAGAAAATGACTATTTCCTTGAAGAAAACCACCCTCGTTCTATATTCATAATCTTAAAATTACCTTTGATTATTGCCTTTTCTTAGTTTCCTTAATCCAAATAGTTGCTGAGTTTTGTTCATTTGACTTCTAAAACGTCTCTTGCCTTCATCCCCTTCTTTCTATTCTCATCTGCCATTTCAAGTCCCTTATCACTTGAACTATTATAGAAAACTAATAATTAATCTTTCTGTCTTCAGTGTCTCCTCCTCTCACAACAATCCCCTCTGTAATCCATCCCTGCCCAAATAAGTCTTTCTAGGAAAAAGTATAGATTTGACCACAACATTCCAGATCAAAAGCTCAGTTGCTCTCTGTTGCCTCTAAGAACAAGAACCAACTCCCTAGTCTATTCAAATGCTTCCCTTATTATGCTTCTATGTAACCATTTTTGTTTAATTTCATACTCTTCATTCCAGCCAAAATAAACAGCTACCTTTATCCCCCTGCTATACATTAAAACAGATCATCTCCCATACTGAAAATGCATTCCCTCTTCATCTCTATCTACTATTAATATCTTTCTCTTCCTTCAAAAGGCTCGGCACATGAACCACTTCTTTGTTGGACACTTCCCTAAACCTTCATTACCTCTATTAAACTTCATTTTGTAATATCTTTATATATATATATATATATATGTATATATATATATATATATATATACATATATATATATATATACACAAATCTTACAACCCTAAACCCAGTTGGATATAAGTTCCTGTAGGAAAGTAGTTCATATAATGTTTTATTTTTGTATTTTTTCATAAATACTAACAGAATAATTTCTGTTTATCTTCAGAAATTGTCTCTATACTGAAATTATAATCCATTTGAAAAATGAGACTACAAAATGAGGCACTGTGGTAGAGTACAACTGAGGCACAGTAGTATAATGGAAAGAGTACTAGATTTGTACCTGCTTAAAACCCATTTATACTTCTTAAAATCTGTATGACCTTGGGCAAGTCACTTTGCTTTTGAGAGCCTCAGTTTCCTCATCTGCAAATTAGGGAGTTGAACTAGGTGAGTTGTAGAGTCCCTTCTAGCTCTGAACTTCATGATCCTGTAATCTATCTCAAGAAAAATTGTGGAATTATCAAATGCCAACATCCTGCTCTAGTTATTCGTGGAGTAGACGGCAAAATAGTTGACAGGACATGAGGTCCAATTTGGTCTGGAAAGGGCTAGGTACGATGGACTGGGTGAGTTTACACTCTCAACCAAGACAAACTCAGTCTCAGGGTTAAAGTTCCAAAGTTGCCTGTTAATTCCTTCCTGGATTGTGGCCAATTTATCTGGAGAACCAAAGTACTCTTTTATGTGAGAAAAATGGGCACGACAGGGAAGATAGTAAGATTATCAAAGTGGAGGAGATGGGAGATGAAGCATGATCTAACATGGAGATAATAAACTAGTTAAATTGGTACTTACTAATCAAGATGGTTCAGCCCCAGATGTGAGCAAAGATGCTAATCATTCTTGTTCTATTAATAACAATAGGCAAACTAGAGCTGTTACTCACTAGATTTAAAAAAAATTTATTTCCAAATTGCTCTCCAGAAAGGTTGGATGAATTCACAGCTCCACCAACAATGTATTAGTGTCCCAGATTTCCCAAGTTCTTTCCAACATTGATCATTGTCCTTTCTAGTCATATTGGCTAATCTGAGAGGTGAGGAATTATGCCCAAAAGGCAACAAAAGTGTGCATACCCTTTGATCCAGCAATACCACCACTGGGTCTATATTCTGAAGAGATGATGAAAAAGGGTAAAAGCATTACCTGTACAAAAATGTTCATAGCAGCTCTGTTTGTGGTGGCAAAGAATTGGCAACTGAGGGAATGTCCATCAATTGGGGAATGGTTTAACAAACTGTGGTATATGTAACAACCCTATGGAACACTATTGTTCTATTAGAAACCAGGAGGGGTGGTAATTCAGGGAAGCCTGGAAAGATTTGCATAAAGTGATACTGAGCAAGATGAGCAGAACTAGAAAAACATTATACATTCTAACAGCAACATGGGAGTGATGATCAACCTTAACGGGCTTGCTCATACCTACAGAGCAGCAAGCAGACACAATTTGAGGTGTCTGTGATGGAGAATGCCATCTGTATCCTGAGAAAGAATTGTGGAGTTTGAACAAAGACCAACGATTATTACCTTTAATTTTAAAAATTGCCTTATTATGTAATTCTGCTATATCTCATACTATATGTTTCTTCCTTGAGGATATGATTTCTCTCTCATCACATTCAACCTAGATCAATCCATACTATGTGAATGATGTAAAGACTAGCAAACTGCTTTCTGTGGGGGGGTGGGGGATGGGGAGGGAAGTGAGATTGGGGGGGAAATTGTAAAATTCAAAATAAATAGAGCCTTTCTAAAATTTAAAAAAAAATTATTTCCCTATCATCAAATCATTCTCTCAAGATAGCAACAGATGCACAAGTGATTTATTCATATTACATAGATGCTACTGACTGCTCCAGGTTTTCTATAAACCAGCCCAATCTTTTCTTTAATCTTTGGATACACATCAAAAGTGGTATCATAGAACCAGGAGAACACTGTACATGGTAATAGCAATATTGTGATGATCAACTATGATTGACTGAACTCTCCTCAGCAATACAGTGAGCCAAGACAATTCCAAAAAACTCATGACAGAAAATGCCATCCACATTCAGAGAAATGAATGAAGTCTAAAAGCAGATCAAAGCATACTATTTCCACATTTTTGTGGTTTGGGTTTTTATATATTTATGAAGTGTTCCCCCTTTTGTTCTTTTTCTTCCTTCACAACATTAATAATGTGAAAAATATTTTTTCAGAATTGCACACATATAACCTATATCTGATTGCTTGCCATCTCACTGAAGGGAAATGGAAATAAGGGAGGAAGAAAAATTTGGAACTCAAAATCTTATAAAAAAATGAATGTTGAAAATTATCTTTACATGTAATTGGAAAAAATAAAATACTATTTACAAAAAATGGTTGCATAGTAAAAACTACACATATGTAAGAATCTAGAAGCAATACAAATTCAGTCATGTAAAAACAAAGGAACAAATAGTAGAAAAGTTATTTTAAAAATGTGTCTTGATATTGTGAGCATTGTTTTTTAATTGCCTAAGTTTGAGAATCAAGGTTCTTCAGCTGATATTCAAGATAGTTTCTTCCTCTGTACAATTGTGATGATTTTTTTTAGGGTTTTTTTTTTTTTGCAAGGCAATGGGGTTAAGTGGCTTGCCCAAGGACACACAGCTAGGCAATTACTAAGTGTCTGAGATCTAATCTGAACCCAGGCACTCCTGACTCCAGGGCTGGTGCTTTTATCCACTGCGCCACCCAGCCGCCCCCTGTGATAAGTTTTTAAAGGGAATTCTTGTTCATATCTGCAGTCACTCCCAGCTTCAGCATTCTATGAAACTGTGACTCTATAAAACTGAATAAGTTAACCACAGGACCATGATTCCTGTTGCCATCTATGTCTGATTAGGTGGAAGCAGTCAGGTTCAGAATTTAAAAAAAAAAAAGTTCTTATTTCTTTGTTTGAAAAATTCTCTTCATATTTGACTGATCTACAAGTAAGGATAAATTGCCACCCCATCATTTGCTAAAATCCCTCTGGGATTTGAGACTTAGGCATAGTTGACATACAAAATGAGCATTCTTTTTCATTCAATTGTCATTTTAAAAAAATAAAAATTGAATTCTATCTGAATCACTGTTGAAAAGAATATATTTATACATGACACATGTTATAAATATTAATACCTTTCTCACTAATTCTTTACTTATTCTTCAGATCTGAGGAGAATGTAACTTTGAAATCCACCTTGAATTTCTTTCTCAGACAGAACCCTTTCAGGACTCAAAGGCTTTAGGCTAGCTGAGCATCAAAAACTTTCAAAAAGCTTAACATCAGTTGTCATGTTACTGTAAGATTACTCTGTCTCAATCATTAGTAACATACCTATTTACTCTGCTTGGGTCTTATGCATTCCCTGGTTTATTTTACCATAGCCTTCAATTATGTTTTCCCTTTCCTCCTCTAACTTAGCTGCTAAAGACAGTAAGAAACAATTCTATTCTCACATGGCAATGTGATGCTTGGTGACTACCAGGGTTCTCTCCAACTTTCACACTCCAGATAGCATTCTCACAGCTAGATGTGTAAAGTAAGTAATCGACTGTATACATTTTTTAGCAATCCCTGCACAATACACCAAGCAAGACTACTGAACCCTACCAAACAAGCATGAATATAAATGCTTTTTCTAGTTATAAACTGCTTTCTTTCAAAGAGTTAGCTCTTTGAAAATGTAAATCTAAGCTTTTACAGAAACATAACTTTTAAAACACCATTTAAACTAAACATAATAAATCTTAGCTATAATGTGGTTGGTTTCATTTATGTTTAGTTTTCAAATATTTCAATGTATTATCTCAACATATTTCTACTCAAAAATCTTTTAAAATTCCAGATTCTTTATTTGTAAAATCAATCAATTAATTGATCAATTAATGAAGTGCCTATTATGGGCAAGGCACTATGCTAAATGGGAATAATGAAGTTGAGAATAACCAATAAATTAGTTACCATAAAACACTTATTAAAAACAATAGCAAGGGGCGGCTAGGTGGCATAGTGGATAAAATACCAGCCTTGGAGTCAGGAATACCTGGGTTCAAATCCAGTCTCAGACACTTAATAATTACCTAGCTGTGTGGCCTTGGGCAAGCCACTTCCCCCATTTGCCTTGCAAAACCTAAAAAAAAAAAACCAATAGCAATAACCAGCATTTATATAGTACCATGGTTTGCACTTTACAAATTTATCTCATTTCATCTTCACAACAGCCCTAGGTGATAAGTGCTATTATTTATTCCCAGTTTACAGATGAGGAAACTGAGGCAGATAGTGGTTGAAGGTCATATGGTTACAAAGTATTTGATAATGGATTGAATTCAAGTTTTCCTAACTCTAGGGAATAACATGGAGTTATGAAGTGAAGAGTTATGTTATGCTATGATATTAAGTTTTGTTATGAGTTATGTTATGAATAAATGCATATAAATCAATGGGTAGATTTACAAATCAGGCAACTTGACCCCTTGCTATATTTTCCCCTACAATACTCTGAGTTAACTAAGAATTATAGCGAGTATTGATTCTTGCTATTAATTCACAGGCTTTCCTCTTTAAAAGCCTAGATACTTTACACAATGGAATAGAAGGCAGTATATATATGGACTTCCTTCAAGGTTAGGTCTAAGTTCTTGGATCAATAAAGTCATTGATTTGCAAATAATAAGATTTACTGGTAGGCTAGTCCATTCATAAATAAAATACTATTTGAAATTTTTAAGTGCAAAAACTCATCCAGAAAAAGGGGACTGGAGTGGGGGGGGGGGGGAGCAGCTCAGTGGTATAGTGGATAGAGCACCGGTTCTAGAGTCAGAAGGACCTGAGTTCAACTCCAGTCTCAGACACTTAATAATTGCCTAGCTGTGTGACCTTGGGCAAGTCACTCTTAACTCCATTGCTTTAAATAAATAAAATTTTTTAAAAAGTCAAAAAGGAGGGGTGGAGCTAGGATGAGAGAAGCATGAAGAAACAGAAGACCGTTTACTACTAAGGAGGGATATGGAACTTGCAATTTCAGCTGCTATTGGGAACTTCCAAATGAGAATTTTCTATACTAATGAAGACTGGCACCTTCTCTTTAATTTATAATCTAAGTATGGTGATTTTTTTCCACTTTAAATTATTTTTTCCAATTGCATGCAAAGATAGTTTTCAAAATTCACTTTTATAATATTTTGAGTTCAAAATTTTTCTCTCTCCCTCACTCACTCCCCTCTTCCATCCCCCCAAAAAGCAAGCTGATATATATATATATATGTATATATATATATACATACAATCACATTAAAAATTCCACATTAGTCATGTTGTAAAAAAAATCAGAACAAAATGGAAAAAACACTAGAAGGAAAAAAAAGTTCAACACTATGCTTCTATCTGCATTCAGACTCTAAAGTTCTTTCTCTGGATTATATTTTCTATCATGAGTCTTTTAGAAGTGTCTTTGATCACTGAGATAACTTAGTATTGCTGAGAAGAGCTAAGTCTATCATAGTTGATCATCACACAGGATTGCTGTTACTGTGAACAGTGTTCTCCTAGTTCTCCTCATATTACTCAACATCAATTGATGTAAGACTTTACAGTTTTCCTGAAATCTGCCTATTCAGTATTTCTTATTATCACAACAGCACTCCATTACATTCATATACCACAACTTACTCAATCATTTCTCAATTGATGAGCATTCCCCCCAATTATCAATTCCATATAGATATATATGGAATTGAAAATTATATATAGATATAGATATATATGGGTCCTCTTCCCTATTTTTAATCATCTCTTTGGAATACAGAGCTAGTAGTGTTACTGCTTGACCAAATGATATATTCACAAGTAAGAGCAGTGATTCTTAACCTATATCGAGTCATGCACCTCTTTGACAGTCTGGTATAGTCTATAGACCTCTTATCAGAATTAGCTTTGTTTTAAAATTCATAATTCAAGGAAATGTCAAATTTTAGTTAGAGGAAAGACAAAATAAAGATGTGTTTTTTTAATTATACAATGCATGATCTCAGTCATTTATCCACATACCCAGATCTCAGGTTAAGAAACTTGATTTTTAGATTAGAACTGAGGCATCAAACACAGGTCATGACACTCCTGAGAACTCACCACATTAAAATGTAAGTGACCTGCAGTGGAAAAAGTTCCTGCTTGGAGTTTTAAGCATTTGTTCTGATTTTCATATATGAATTAAGGATGGATCATTTTAAAAGAGAGAATATTTGTTCCCTTAGAACTTAAGTGTATTGGAGAAATGAGCATTAAATGGCTTAACTGAATCTCTCACCAAATTTTTTATAAACATGTTTTTTCTCTCTACTATTTCTAGTTATTTTATGAGGTAAAGGTATTCATAATCTTCTGCTTCCATAATCTTCCTTCTCCATAAAATTTTACAAACAAGTGTCTATCTTAAACTGGTCAGTTACCATTGGCTCCCAAATCTCTCCACTTGACAAGGCAATCACACTTTAATGACTGAACTGCTTTCTGGGCTTTTTTAGACTTCCTTGGGCATCTGATTTACATCAATCACACTTTCATAGGAAAAGGTAGTATTCTGTGTTGACTTACATACTTCCCCCCACCATTTCCCATTTTTCAAAGTCAATAGATAAATTTAATGCTGGGTTGAAGTTGCCTCATTTTTTAATTCTTTCTTACAATTTAATATTGATTTTACATTTGTCTTTAAATAAATTATCTTATTTGATAAAGCCAACAGTATGGCTATACAAAGACAACTGATTTGGGAATGATTTTTGTATCAGTAACCAGTTGTTTGATGTCTATTAAAACATAACCATTTTCCTTTTATGAGGTGTTATCCAATACCTCCAGATTCTTTCCTTGAAGAAAGGATACATGATAGATTGACTTGAGGCTTCTATAATGATATCTCTTTTTGTTTTAGGGTTTTTTTGGAAGGCAATGGGGTTAAGTGGCTTGCCCAAGGCCACACAGCTAGATAATTATTAAGTGTTTGAGGCCAGATTTGAACTCAGGTATTCCTGACTCCAGGGCCGGTGCTCTATCCACTGTACCACCTAGCCGTCCCTATAATGATATCTCAAAAAAGTCATTTTAATTTTGGTTTAATAGCTCAAAACTGCACTAAGACATTTGGAAATTTTGTATAGTCTGAGTCTTTGGCTTCTCTTTTTTTAACCCCTCAACAATATTTTCTAAGGGAAAAACAATCTCTGAGTCTGCTGAGAAGAGCTAAGTCTATCATAGTTGAAGGTCATCCCTTCCAAATCATGGGGATTAGGAGTACATCCCCTCCATGATTTGGAAAATCTTCTCCCTGCCTCGCCTTCATACCAGAGAAGTCTGAATTGTTTCTTTTTTCTTACTGGGATGCTTACAGTACCTTGCAAAATTTGCTTTAAGTATTTAGTCACAGGTTCTGTGTCATCTGTTGGCCTTCACATGTCTGTGGCTTCCACAAAACTGCCCAAAAATTTCCATTTAATTTCTTATGCCAACTTGGGATATTTTAAAATTGCAATGGGTAAAGCCATGACTTATTTTTGTCATCTGAATACATTTATAGCAGAAATATTGAGATTGATACAATTCAGTCCTTCAGTGCTATGGCTACTCATTGGTCAGTGGGCAAGGATCCCACTTTTAAAATATCAGCATCTAATATTCTATTCATGATGACTCTTTTAATGAAAATTAAGATAGCAGCAATATATCTCCCCCAGTTTTGTGGCTGTCATGTCACATTGTTGAGTTGCAGTACACTAAAACCTCCTAATCTTTCTCACACAAACTATTGTTTAGTCACACATTTTCCCATGAAGAAATGATTTTAAAAAATGTATTCCACACAATGAAGAGTCCAGAATCAATTTAAAGTTTTGATATAAGCCACTATTCTGTATTATGTTTAAAGCACTTTCTCAAACCTAGAGGCATAGAAAAAGGAATATTTTCTTTTCAAGGATCAATCAATAAGAACTTTATTAAATGACTAGTGTTTGTCTGACATAGATACAAAGACAGAAATGTAACAGTCCTTGACCTCTGAGACCTTCTAATAAGTTTTAAGTGACCTTTTATAAAAATTTATTATCCAAGATGTTTAAGTAATTGATACATTAAGCAACATTTCTCCAATAGATACATGGTGAAAAAATATAAACAAACAATTTTCATGTGAAAAATCACTACAAATCACTAATAAAAATGTAAGTAAAAATCAAAACAACTCTAGTGTTTCTTTAACTTACATCCAGTAAACTGGTTGCAATGATATAAAAGGAAAGGAGTAAATGTTGGTGAGAAAAACTCTAATAAACTTAAGCATTTTGGAAAACAATTTTGGTATAACAAAAAAATCAACAAATCGTTTATACTCTTTGACTCCCATATAAAAACAAAATATTCATAGCACATTGGAGCAGAAAAAACTGGTAATTCAATAGTTAACTATCAAGTGGGAAATGGCTGAACAAATTGTGGGATATTTAATATAAATTGTGCCATAAGAAAGGACAAATATGAGTATTTCAGAGAAAATTGAGAATATTTGAAAAAAGGAATGCAAAGTAAAGAAAGCAAAACCGAGAAAATATATGCAGCTGCTGCAACAATATCCCTGGTAAACAACAGTAAAAAGCAGTTAACGATGATGAATTTTAATCAACAATCTGATTTCTAGAGAACTGATAAAGAAACATACTTCTCACCTCTCAGTACAGAAAATGGATATTATGAATGGAACATACAAACCACATCATCAAAAACACTGACCCTTGACTAAGGTGACTGCTAAATGATTTTCTTTTTTCTAGGGAGGGATTAATATTTGTGTGAGGGGTTGGGAGACATGGAGAGAGGAGGGAAAGAGGAAGAACAATCTTTTTAATGGATTATGAGAAAATAGATTTTGTAAAGACAAAAAGCAACAATAAAATTATTTTAAATTAGGTAGGTGACTGGTATAATGATTAGAATGCTGAGTTGGGAGTATAATAATGCTGAGTTCAAATTCTACCTCAGACAATTAACTTTCTGTACGATCCTGAAAAAATCAGTTTTGATTTCCTCATTTGCACAATGAGGATAATAATATCGACTTCTCAGGGCTGTTGTGAGCATTAAACAAGATAGCATAAGTAAATTGATTTATAAACTTTAAAAGTGCTAAATTAATAGCATTATTATAATTAAATACATATCGTTTGCAATATCTTTTGCAGTTTGAGTACTTATGAAATAACAGTTCTCTTTCAACATATGGAAAAATTTTTAAACTACAACATCTATGCACCAAATATTTTTTAGTCTTTTTCCAATTATTCTCAGGTATATCTCACTTGTAGGCTATGACATTTTCCAATACACACACTCTCTTCATTCCTTTTGCCAAGGTTGGATTGCTTAGGTATATTCTCCCTGGAGTCTTTCCCAAAGACAGATAGCAACCATCACGAGACTGTTTGGCCTATCCCTTAGTATTTGCCATAAGAAGTAGATCATTGTAGCTGTAACTACCTTTAGTTCTAATTCAATAAATCGACTTTCATCTAGAATGCTTTAGGGTTCAAATTTATTCTAGATTCTAAATTCCATATGGCTGTCTAGAAGAAACACTTGGCTTTCAATCAATAAATATTTATGAAGTACCTATGAGGGGCTCAGCACTTTGCTATATACCACAGATATGAAACCAAAACTGTGAATAGTCCCTTACCTCAAGGAATTATATTTTGATAGAGGAATACAATACACATAGGGGATGATGATCAGGGAAGAAAGTTTGTTAAGTGAAGACAACAGGGCAGTGACCTGTGCAGCACTTTTCAGCAGCAATGGAACAGTAGATGAGCAACAGGCTACATCCCACAGTCAGACTCACCATGGTGCCTTTAGGCTACTGAAATGGCCATACAATTTATGATTTCCTGCTAGGGGCTCTATCACAAGGAGTCTTCTCTAGACCTGCCCTGGATTTAGTCCCAGTCCAGCTAACAACTTGCTATGTGACTTTGGGAAATCATCTCATCCTCTGGGGCAGCTAGGTGGCACAGTGGATAAAGCACTAGTACTGAAGTCTGGAAGACCTGAGTTCAAATCTAGCCTAAAGACACATATGAGCTGGGAAAGCCACTTAAGGCAAAAGCTTCCCTCTACCCCACCCCCACCAAAATCTATGAAAATAAAATAAAAAGAAAGCAGATTGGATTTAGAATTAGAGGACCCAAGTTCAAACCTTGCCTCTACCACTTACTAATCTGTATAATCTTGCACAACATTTAACTCCTGGGTCTCACTTTCCTCAAATGTCAAATGAGAGGATTGTTCTACATTACCATAAAGCTAAACCTATTAGGTTATTTGCAATATTCATTAAGGAAGTTGGGTCTTAGCTCTAAAGTCTCCTTAGAACTCTGAAATTCTTAGGATTCTAGAACCCTTGAGACAAAAAACGTTCAGAGATTTTTCCAAAGTATTAAATGAATTCTAAGAGTGATTTAGGGGAACCAATGGAAGTGAAACTCTACAAGGTCTTTAAGTAAACTAACTCAAAATAACTAAGGAATCTGAGCTATTTCCAGCAATCCAGACCCTTATTCCTTCAAGTCAAAAACTGAAATGGGTACAAAGAATATATATATATAAAGCCTATACAAAGCTTTCTAGGGTTATCCAATGATACCTTCATCTCAGAGTATCCATAAAGGATCTCTATTATTAGTTTATTTGTTTCTACTGGATAAGTCAATGAAAAATTCTATTCTCATGACCATAAGTGATGGACTCAGGAGGATTTGAAATTGAATTTTCCCCCAGACATTTATTCTGTATGTGGCCCTGGTCAAGTCACTTCCTGCTCAGCCTGTTCCCTCATCTGTAAAATGCAGGAAAAAATATCATTTCCTTCATAGGGTTGTTTGTAAAGATCAAATGAGATTACTTTTGATAATTGTTGCATAAATATAAATGCTAGCTGCTCTTTTGATTACCTAAATTAGTTGTTTCATATCCTTGTTGTCTTTTGTATGATGGGTGCCCTTGGGGGGGGATGTTTTACATAAAAATGAAAAGAAATCTCTGAACAATTCTAAAGCAAGCAACTACAGTACAAAGCAAACAAAACTTTTTTTATAATCTATTATACATCAAACATAGTACAAGGAAGAGAAGAAGCTGAGAGGAAAAAGTATCTAGAAACACATATAACACAAGGTTTGCCCCAAGAGGAGTAAAACAATAACAAAGATGATAACTAAAATAGCAAAAAATGTATATGTGATCTCATTAGTGCATCATAACAATCCAGAGAGGTAGGTGCTATTATCTCCATTTTGCAGATGAAGAAATTATTTGAGAGAGGTGAAGTGACATACCTAAGGTCACACAGTTAGTAAGTGTTTGAACAATATAGTTAGTGATGTTAATATTGCTATGCTCAATACTTACTCATTTAAAATTCAACTCAATAAATATTTACTAAATAAATGTTTTGCTACAAGTCTGGGGAATACAAAAAAAGGAGATCAACAAATTAATGGGGAGACATCATGCAATCACACAGAAAGTAAACTACATGCACGATAAATGGGAAATAATTAATGGAAATGGAATTAAATGGATATAAGAGGGATTGGGAAAGACAGGAGGTGGAATTTAAGTTGAGTCTTAAAGGAAGCCGGGAGACTCCGGGCTTGGGGGACAGCCAGGGAAAATATAGGAAGCCAAGATATGTCTCGTTTGTGGAACAGCCAGAAGGTCAGTATCACTGTATGTGTTATGTAGTAAGTAAGGTATGAGAAACCTGAAAAGGGAAGAAGGGGCTAAGTTATGAAGGGTTTTGATTGCAAACAGCACCTAAGTCTACAAAGAAACAGCCCCAGACAATAAGAAGGGTTGGACAGACTGTATTCCCATTTGAATATCCAGACAACCCTCTCACAGTTGCTTTACTTTCTAATAGTCCCTATGTTGTAATCCTTGCTTTCTTTCCCCCTGCCATTACATGTAAAGAAATGGAATTTCCGGGCATTCTACATTCTGACCAAACTGATCAACTCACTGTTTTCTGAATTCAGTATTACATCTTCTTGGATTATTGGATTACCTTCCCTCCTTATTACTTCTTAGAATCCTGAACTTCCTTCACAGTTCAGTTCCTATGGGAAGTCTTTCCTGATCATCATACTTGGTGGTAGTTTCTCTCCTCAAATTGCTTTATATTTATTTACCTTACAAAAGTTGCAAACCATCACAGACCACCCACCTCCCTCCCCAACACAGAATAGGATGCAATCACCCTGAGGGCACTGGAATTCTTTTTGTTTTGGCTTTTATCTATAATGTAAAAATCATAGTATGTTGCTGAGTTGTTTCAGCCATGTCTGATGGATCCCATTTGGGGCTTTCATGGTAGAGATGCTGCAGGAGTTTGCCATTTCCTTCTCCGGTTCATTTTATAGATGAGGCAACTGAGGCACACAGGGTTAAATGACTTGTCCAAGATCACACAGCTAATGTTTAAGGTCAGATTTGAAATCAGATTCCTTTTAACTCCAGGACCCATTCTATTCACTGTGCCACCATTACTTGTTTCGTTGATATAAAATCCCCTTTGATAGTATCTAAAATTAATTTCCTGTGCATACTTAAGAACGATTCTTAAGTTTTTGGGGATCTCAGTTTCTTCATTTGTAAAATGAAGTTTATACTAATAAACACATGTTCAAAATATCTCATACTCCAGTCAAGTCCCTGTGAAATCAAAGTATCAACCAAACCATTCTGAATATCTAAAATAACAAATGGCTTTAGAAGTTGACTCACTGAGTGGCCTTAGAGGTAGGGGTAGAGGGGTACTTGGGGATGAGGGGATGGAGAATAAAGTTGGGCAGTGTCACTTTATAAAGAAATTTGGAGTTAAGGAAGAAAACCTACCTAAGAGGGCACAGCAGTTGGGACTATTTTAAGCCCCAGATGGCCGAAGGATCAGCTGGATTGATGCTTTGAGCACCCCTCTGGGAGGCATTTAAACTTTAAAGCCCCTCTTATCTGCCAGGTCATTAGATTAATAGCTCCTACATCCATCCTAACTACAGAGCAGATAAGAAGGTCTTTAATGTTTAAATGCCACCTGCTAACACAGGCAGTTGTTAAAAACAACCAAGTTTTCAGGGAAATATGAGAAGGTAAAGGGAAGAAGCCATGAGGGAAAATGGTGAGTGGGTGAAGTGAATTTTGTGGCAGGCATGGGGATTTTTTTAAAAATGCATTTGCATGCCGGATCTGCAATTATGCATGACATGTGGAGGAGAAAAGAAGGGACTGAAAATGGGTGTGAGTCCAAAACTTCCTTCTGTCTAGTTGGGAAAAGCTTCTGGAATAGACAGATTTTAATCTGGATAGTGAAGGATTCAGTTCTCCCTAGTAACTTTATTTACTGCCTGTAGAAACAAGCTACCTTCCAGGTTTGCTTCATCACTTCCCATTTCCTGATTCTTCAATAACATAGTCGTTTTGGTACCCAGGCCAACAGTCCTCTGAAAAGATACATGCATGCAAGCATACCACACATACAAAAACATATATCCTCATACACACATAGGCGTGTGTGCATGTGGGTATTTATGTATATATCATAGATATGTATATGGGTATATATTATCATTACTGTCTTTCTTCTCACCCTGAATCATTCTAGAGTCACTGAGGACCTAATCTGGTTAACTATTGCTGCTGTGGCTATTTTATAACAAAGAAAGCAACATTAAAACAGTGCTAAGTTGGATGAAAAGATAAACTGGAGTTCTCTGATATGTTTTAATAATGTTAATAATTGATAGTATTTTTCCACCAAATGCCTCAAAGTTCTTTGCTAGTACAATCCATAAAGTGTCCCAATGAGACAAGTCACTATGACTTCACTGGAACCTGGGAGAAACAGAATATTAAACAATATGCCCATAAATTGCCATAAATAAAACTGAGTCCTCTTCTGGATATTCCAATTTTTACAAGCTCTAAATCCAAAGTTCATGTTACTAGATCTTGATGCTTTTTTCCCTAACAACTTTAAACTCATTTCAAAGATTTGGTAGTGAAATACCTTTAATATGATAGGTACTGATGGGAAGGAATGGCTGATAAAAATTGCTAGCAAAGCAGGACATAATTATGACAGAAATTAGGTTTAGACCAATCTATCCTAAGATAAGTTCCAAATGAATATATGGCCTAAATATAAATGGTCACATCAAAACAAATTAGAAGAACAAGAAAGTATTACCTTTTATACCTATGGAGAAGCAAAAGTTCATGCCTAAAAAAGGTAAAAGAGGGATCACAAAAAATAAAATTGGAGACTGATTACATGAAATTAAAAGCATTTTGAACAAATCTAATACATTAAAAAAATTGAAAGGAAAACAGTTAATTGGAAAAAATCCTGTAGCAAGTTTCACTAATAAAGGTTTCATTTCCAAAAAAGATAAGGAAATAATATAGAATATAAGGAGCATTCAAGGAAGACTAGTAACTCTGTTGTGAGGGCTTGTCCAGATCTTTTCAGAGCTGTTCATTCACCTGGCCCTCAATTTGCACCTATGACTCCAAGAAGCTGTAGCACATCACCGTAAACTGGTATTGACAGATGAACTAAAAACCAGGTTGAGAGTAACTGATGGATTGCAAACTCATTGGTGACTTCAAATGCCTACCCCAAGCATTTGAAGACTTCCCCTGGGAGAATGGATGGATGGAGCAATTTGTTCCAACAGTGATGAAAGTGGCTGAAGCAGGAGCTTGTCTTGCAAGTGGACTGGGACTGACAATTTTGCACAACTCTGCCTCATTTAAATCCAATTCACTTGAGTCAAGACATCAGTCCATGATCTTTGAAAACAAAGGACAAACAATGAGTATTGATCAGCAGCTTTCAAGAGGAAAAAAATCCATTCTAGCTATAGTTATTTGAAAAAATAAATGCTCCAAATCACTGCTACCTAGAAAATGCAAATTAAAGCAAAGGGGATCTACTCCAAACTCATAAAATTGGCAAAGCTGACAAAAAAAGAAAATGACAAATGCTAGAGATACAGTCATATTCTACTGGTGAAGCTGTGAACTTGGCCTAACCATTCTGGAAAGCAATCTGAAATTATTCCCCAAAAATACCAACATGTGTATGCCTTTTGCCCCAGAAATACTACAACTATACTTATACCCCCAAAGAAATATGAAAAGGCCTTATATGTACAAAAATATTTATAGCAGTTCTTTTTTGGTGGTAAAAAATAAAAACAAAAGTAACCAATAATGGGGAAATTGCTGTATCAAATAAGGTATTTTAATATAATGGAATATTATTGTGCTATAAGAAATGAAGAAAGAGATGGTTCTAAGAGAGACCTGGAATCATATGAACTAATGCTGTGTTAAGTAAGGAGAACAGAAGAACAATCTAACATTTAATACCATAAAAATGAACAATTCTAAAAGACTTAAAAATTCTAATTAACCAGGCTCTAGAGACCTAATAAAGAAGAATGCTACATACCTTGTGACAAAGTGATGATGAATTAATATGCAGAATGTGAAATGCAGTTTTTGAACATGGTCAACATATTTAACTATGCTTCTATAACAAAAGTAGTCTGTATTTTTCTGTTCTCTTTTTTCCTCTTTCAGTGGATGGAGAGAGGTAGGAAAGGAAAAAAATAATTGTTTATTAAATTAAAAAAATTTAAAGGGTTATAATACTTACAACCCCAAATAATAGACTCTTACCCTTCTCCCTAGTCCTACAACTATTATCTTTCAAACTAATGGAACCAAAAGAAACCATCATTTCTTGAAATAAATGTTTATATGTCTCTTGGTCAGTATTTACTAAGTAATCAGTGCAATTCATTAGTAAATATAAATCAATATCAATTTTAAGCAAAGTGCTATATTAGGTATTGAGGAAAAGTAAATAAAGGACAGATTCCTATTATCAAATAAAATATAATTTAGAGAAATTTTAAAAAATTCTTATGAAATAACTTGTAAACATTTAAAAAGTAGAATTAAGCAAAAGCACAAAATAAGACTTGCAAAATCAAGATGTGTGCCAAGGAGCCTAAGTAACGGTCACAAATTAGTGGAATCCTGAGGGAAGGCTTTGGAGGAGGTGGGTCCTGAGAGATGTTTTGAAGAGCACTCTACAAGAACTTCAAAAAATAACTGTTTATCACATGAGAACATAAAAGACAAAAAGATAATGTGGACTCTCCTTTGATGTTTTTGTAAGAGAAAAACAAAACAGGTTCAAGAGAACATGCAATTATTACTTCAAATCAGGTCACCACCATCCTTGTCACCACACTGTTGGGATTCAAGGAGAATGTGTAAAGTTACACTCTGATCACCTTATGGATAAAACTTGTTTTTCTTGCCTGTTTCAGAAAAGAAATGTTTAGCTAGCTCCTTTACTCCTAGAGATGCTTCAATAACTTTTCCTAAAAGACCAGGTAAAATGAATTAAAGAGATTAATTTTATACCCTCTCTCCCACCAACAAACAAAAATAAAACCAACTTTATTCAAACAGGGTAATGAGTATTTTTTCCTAGTCCATATGTAAGTGAAGATGACATTAATCAATAAATCTCTAAACCAACTTTGCAAAGAAATACATCTTTTCTAAACTTGCCCTTCCATCAAAAGAATACATAATAAAAATGATTAAATCTAGCAT
Organism: Macrotis lagotis; assembly: GCF_037893015.1. NCBI lineage: Eukaryota > Metazoa > Chordata > Mammalia > Peramelemorphia > Peramelidae > Macrotis > Macrotis lagotis. Next base: position 472,297,116 of record NC_133666.1, on the reverse strand, counting down.
CTTCTAACACTCATCCATCATAAATCATTAGTACTGGCAAGTAAGAAGCTATGAACAAAGATGTTTCTATTCCCTTTAAAAAAAGAAATTCATAAAATAACTAGAACCATAAATATGATTCCTTAAGAACTTTCCCTAAAATTATTTCCACTAGAAAACGAATGAGATAACCACTTTACTATGCACAGAGAACAACAAAATCTTTCCCAGGCTCTCTTATATTTGCAAATTTATAAGCCATATAATGGTAGCTAAATAAGGAGAAAAAAAATCGATATTATATGTAATACATAGCTAAAAAAAAAAATCTTTGTATCCAAGAATCCTCATTTGAACACAGTATTTTCATAGAGTTCTTTTTAATGCAAATATGTTCCTCACCAACCAGGGAACCAAACCTGCAAACCTCAAAGGCTGAGAAACAACTATTGCTGTATCTCAATAAAATTATTATTGTTGTTGCTGGTTGTTATTTTTATTTTATGTTATTTTTTGTTTTTGTTCAAGTCAGTTGTGCCTGTCTCTTAATGACTCTATTTGGAGGTTTCCTTGACAAAGATACTTAAATGGCTTGCCATTTCCTTCTCCACTATATTGTGTGAAAACAACTAACAAAAAAAAAGAGAAAGAAAAAAGGGAAAAAAAACTATATGTTCCTTTAACAGTTTTTTTAACTTCCAATATAGCTCTGATGCCTTCAAAAAAATAACTTTAAGGTCAATCTTTGAACTCCTCCTCCAAATCCCTGTTAGTCACTTATCCAAAGAAAAGAGGTAAGAAAGACTGCTAAAATAATTTGTCCAAACCCTATATTCAAGTAAAATCATACTTCAGTCATCATAGTTAGACAAGACTGCCCTGTTTTAAGACCTCTTGTTATGATTCACAGGTTCCTTCTTATTCCAATGTACTAATAATCTCACTATTCAGAAAGTTTCTTATAGGTAACCTAAGTCATCTTACGTGTGTCAATATTCAAAGATGATGATTGTATTGTATTTAGTAAGGGGCTGTGCTTTGAGTTATTTTCTAAAGAGTAAGGCCAACAAATATATTATACCATCCACATTCTTCAAACTCATATATCCCACTCCCATCCTCCACTTCTAAAAGTATACCCATGTAAAGTGACAATGGGAAAGATTAAAATTAATGCATCTAAATAGTGATAAAGGATAGTACTTGTGATTTTGGTTTGACAGCATAAATATGAGCATCAAGCTACAATATCTCACCTGTAATAGGGAGCTCAAGAAATATTTGCTAAATTAATAAATGTAAGATAAAACATCTCCCACATTCAGGCTAGGGACAAAACAACAAACTAAGAGTTAGGAATTAATTCCTTGTTCTTTGCATACTTTGCATACTTCATTTCCTACAATGTGAATTGTAATGCTTTTCCCTTGTCTTCATCCTATAAGTTCTAAAAACTATCAAATAAAGATGTTCATTTGAGCTTTCCAGGAATATATATCTCCGTGATTGTCCACCATGCAAATTACATACCAACCAAAAAATGCAATTAAGAAAGCAGATGCTATACAGAGCTGTTGTTTCAACTTGAAAGAGCTAAACAGTAGCTTTGAAACTTTCAGCTCAATGGAGATGACCTAAAATGAGGTATTTGATAAAGGTGGGATGTTTAAGAGCAATGGGAAACCTGACAGAAAATTAGAGCTGTTCTACTTTGTTTTCCCAGGGTTTATCCTTTGTATTACCATATATTAAATTTTCTTCTCTCATTGTCTCCTGGACTTGACTGCTTCAAAGGATACATGATCTCACCAGTGTGGGCATTCCCTTCTTTCCTATTTTCTCAACCTGTATAATTCTTATTCATGGACTTCCAGGAATCCATCCCAGCTGCCAAATGCAATGGAGTCACTGATTTAAATGTAATTATTGCATAAATATCAGTCCAATTCCCTCTTGATCTTCCTTTATGACTATGCTATCTCTTTTATCTAAATCTTAGAGAAGATATCTCCCAGTCTTCTTTAATCTCTGTAACTTTCCTTTGAGAATATCCCCAATTTATCCTGAATGTATGTTGTTTGTACATAATTTGCATGTTGATTCCCCCATTAGACTTGCTCCTTAAGGGCAAGGATTTATTTTCAGGTTTCAGCAAATAGAAATTAATTAATTTAATTAATTAATTCAAAAAAATTAATAAATGCTAATTGACTGACTGGTACAATGGTTCAGAAAAAAACAATTACTTTACTAAAAGAAACTTCACTTATAAAAAAGTAGAAAAGAATTTAAGTGCCACTTATCTAGTTGGAGATTAGAAAGCAACTCCTCTTTCTTAATCCTGAGCCTAAGGACCAACCCCAGCAATCAAATCAGGCAGTCCTGCTATTACTGCCTACAGTCAGTCAGATAATTTACATTTATTATGCTCTCACTATATTTAGGGAAGTTCCGGGGTGAAATAATGGCAAATAAATGTTTTTGAAGTCTGGAAGCCAGGAAAAGAGCTAGAAGATGGAACAAAGACTAACCTGGGTCACTCCAAAAAAAAATGAAGCCATTAGAAGTAATTTGCCAATGGTAATCATGGGGAGAACTCTACAGAAGGATATTATAGGTTGAGGAGACACATTGAGTTTAAGAGGCCTATGGCACATACGGTTTATGATGTCTAAAAGGCAGTTAGTGATTTACTACTATTGAAGGTAAAGAAAGAGATTAGGACTGGAAATAAAAAGATGGGGATCATTTGCATAAGGATGATAACTGAACCCAAGGGAACTAATGGATCACCAAGAAAGTTGGACTAGGAGGAAAAGAGAAGAGAACCTAGAATGGAGGCTTGGGTACAGCCACTATATTGTTTTAATATGTTGGTAGAAACTGGATAAAGATCAAGTAAAGAAGACAAAAGAGTGGTCAGACAGGTAGGAAAAGAACCAAGGGAGGAAAATGTCTCAAAAACTAGAGAAAGTAAAGTGATCAACAGTGTCAAAGGCTGCAAAGAAGTGCAAAAAAAAAAAAAAAAAGGATGAGGATTCAGAAAATAACTTTAGATTTTGGCTGTTAAGAAATCACTACCAACCATACCACACCACACCATACCCTGTCTCAATTTTCCTACTATACTAAGATCACTGCTTATAAATGTCAGTGTTTTTTCATCCTTTTAAAGGAATTACTATAAAAATAATTTTTCTCTTAGGAAATATGGTTGAGAAACATAATGGGAAAATCCTTTATTCAGAGTTCCATTCCCACTAGTCAAGGTATCCTAATAAATACTATGAATATATAAAGTGATCTTAATTGAATTTATTATAATCATATGAAAAAAATGTAAATTCTCAGCATAGCTTGCAATCTCTTGATGATCATCTATGCTCTATCCTTCTCCCATATGCTCTCCTATAAGCATCATGATAAATAATGCCCTCATCATGAAAAATCAATACCAGTAAAGGAGAAAAAAAAGAAGTACAGTCTACATGTAATCAGAAAGAGGAAGAGGGGGGAAAGCCAGTAACTGGGATAGAAAGGAAGGAGATCTAATATCTTACAGTTTAGGAAACTGGCAAGATCCTTTCCCCTGATGGATAGCCACTTAATTTTTCTTTGGGGATAATTACAATTTCATTTGTCAGGGGAAAGGGAAAAGATTATTAAGATCATTTTCTTTTTTTTAAAACAAAGCTTAGAAAAAGGTACTGCATCAAATACACATAAAAGGGAAATCAAAAGTAAAGAAAAAGTCTCATGTCTTCAAATATCCTTCGATATGCCCCCAAAATGAAAGGCATCATATATGCCAAAATATTGTAACAGCCTGTGTGTGAGTCAGAGAGAGACAGAGAGACAGAGGGACCGTGGCGGGGAGTGGGGGTAGAAACACTAGAAATCAAATGGAGCAACCAGTTGGGACAATGACTAAACAAAATGTAGTAGAAAAAAATACTGAATTTGGAATTAAAGTACTTGAATTCAAAGTGTGTCACTGTCACTATCTAAGTGACCTTAAGCAGTTCATTCAAATTCTTTGGGCCTCAGTTTCCTCACCAGTAAATTATGAAATTGGAATGGATGACTTTTAAGCACTAGATCTGATCCTGTGACCTTCAGAGTGATATCTTTCCTCTATAATCATTTGGAGCCTAAAATGAGCAGACAAAAACCAACAAAATTACTGAAATCTGTTTATCCAGAGCAAGAGCTTTATCCTATAGCCATGTTGAAAATAACCTCAATAGGGGCAGCTAGGTGGCGCAGTGGGTAAAGCACCAGCCCTAGAGTCAGAAGTACCTGGGTTCAAATCTGGTCTCAGACACTTAATAATTACCTAGCTGTGTGGCCTTGGGCAAGCCACTTAACCCCATTGCCAAGAAAAAAACTTAAAAAAAAAAAAAAACACCTAAGTGGAAAACAAGTAACTGCTCCATATATTTGTTCTTTCAAAAGTTTCTTAATACCCCCATAACCCTGACTAAACCTGACTTTAATTCAGTCCAGTCTTCAATGAACTCAAAAGCAGAATATAGCAAAGCTACTGTCCATTAATGACTGAAAATGCTGAAATGGATCTGATAACAGCTCTATGACTTGCTTCACTATCAGATGCACCAAGTTTGTACAGCGAAGTTCAGGGTGTCCCATTCTCCATAGTCTAACATATTTATAAAAAAAAATCTGTATTTTTAAAATATGTCTTAAACAAATTGTATTAATAGGCAGAACAGAGACAGTTTGGTGCAGTAAAAAGGGCACTGAACTCAGAATAAGAAGATCTAATCCAACTGCCCCAGAGTAAGATAGGAAGGGATTATCTTTAAGCACAGCTAAGCAATTTTATTGCAAAATTGATATGTGCAAAAAAAAAAGTAATGAAAAATTACAATAATTTCAAAAATAGAGTTTGATAAACACAAGACAGGGATGGTTCTTCAAAAAAACAACTGGGGAACTAGTATTAAAATGTAAAGTCCACCTTGCCTTTAGATAGATTGGCTTTGAAGAACAGATGCAAAGTGTTTCAAAATAATATAAAGTTTTTCTCCTTTATCAAAATGGGTTTCTGGTTCTGATGGCTGACTATCTTCTTTCTGTGTGACTTCTGGTTTCACCAAGTTTTCTCTAGTTTGACAGTTAGCAGTCAGTTTCTAGACAGTGGCATTAAGGACACATGTATTGCAGAATAATTGTGAAATTGTTTTAAGTGAAAATAGTATACTTTGCTCTGCATTTGACCTCCATAGCTATTTTTCTGGATGTGGATGGCATTTTCCATCACAAGTCTTTTAGTATTGTCTGTATTGTCTGTATTCACTGTATTGCTGAGAAGAGTTAAGTCTGTCATAGTTGATAAAAACACAATGTTGTTGGTATTGTGTACAATATTCTCCTAGCTCTGCTCACTTCACCCATCATCAGTTCTTAGAAGTCTTTCAGGTTTTTCAGTGTTTACTTGCTCATCATTTCTTATAGGACAAAAGCATTCTCCTATATGCATATGCTGTACAACTTGTTTAGTCATTTCCCCAGTTGATGGGCATCCCTTCAATTTCCAATTCTTTGCCACCACGAAAGAGCTGCAATAAACATTTTTGTACATGTGGGCATTTTTCCCTTTTAGATGATCTCTTTGGGATATAGACCTTGTAGTGGTATTGCTGAATCAAAGAGTATTCACAGTTTAATAGCCCTTTGGGCATAATTCCAAATTGTTCCCCAGAATGTTTGGATCAGTTCCCAACCCTAACTACAATGCATTAATGTCCCAGTTTCCCCACTTCCCCTCCAATATTTTTAATTTCCCTTTTCTATCATATTAACCAATCTGATAGGTATGAGGTGGTAAGGAGGGGATTATCTTAGATAGGAGATAGGAGATGAACAAGAATAAAACAAAAGTGCCCCCCCTACAAACCCACAGACTAAGTGAGAAGGTTCTGATGAAAATAGGAGTATACCTATTCAATGTTTAAAGGCAAAGAAAGCAACCAGAATAGATATATCCAGCCCTAGTGCCAAAAATAGAGATTGACTTGAACGTTTCAAAAAAAGAAGCAGTTCCCATGACCCCTTGAAAAAATATTTGGAGGAGGAGGAAGTAAGGTGTCCAAGATCCATAAATTTTCAAAAGATAATAGGGATGAATGTATTTTAGTCCTATTTTTACTAATTTCTTTTCATTTCTAAATAGATTTTTTCCCTACCCAGTCCTTTTTTGTTATCTTTTAATATATGTGTGTACATATATATATATATGTATATATAAATTCAACACATATATGATTATCAATTACTCTACCTCATATTCCTTCTGGACTTTTTTGTGCATTTTAAAGAAAATGGTACAACACTCCTTTTTTTGTCGTTGCTCTATTATCCTTCTTCTGCTATCTCCACCTTACTCACTCATTGGGGGAGAAAAAAATTGAAACCCTAATCACAACACACAGTCGAGCAAGGCAAATTCTCATTTAAACCATGTCTAAAAACATATTTCTTATGTTGAGTCCCTCGGGGAGTGCATTTTCCCCACTCTTCTCAGAGGCCAAACTTATTCATTATAATTATATAGCTTTCAGTTTTGATTTTGTTTGTTGTTGTTTTATTTTCATTGTTAAAGTCACAGATATTGAGTTCCTAGACCTGCTTACTTTGTTCTGCATTATATCAGTTATCCCATGTTTCTCTGAATTTATATTTCTCATTTCTTAAAGAGCATTATATTCATGCTCCATTGTTTGTTTAGTCATTTCCCAGTGAATTGGTACTTATGGTGTTTCTAATTCTTTGCTAATATCAAAAGTTCTTCTCTGAATATTTTTCTAATTACAAGAATTTTTCTGTCTTTGATCTCCCTGTGGCATATACCCAACAGTGGGTTAAACTGGTTAAAGGATATTTTAAGTCATTTGTTTTGGCCTAAATCCAAATTACTTTCTAGAATGGTTGGATCAATTCACAGCTCCAACAAGAGTCTATTAGTGTGCCTGCTCCTCCAACTAGAAATAATCAATCCTCAACTTTTACAGGATTGACATTCTTAGAAAACAGTGTGAAAGTCAAAAATGCAAATGTTGATACATTGAACTATGGAAATAGGTAGATTTCTGCAACCACTAAAATCTACCAGAGATTGCTGATAATGTACTTTTCTGCATTCAGTTCTTTATAACTAAACATTAATTCTGAAAATATGTACTTTTCCTAATACAGAAACCATGAAATATTCCATAAAATTTAGTAGACAAAATAAAATTGGTAACATGCAAAGCATTTTTTCAAGCTAGTAATTCTCTAGAATTCTGTGGCCCTTTGTGCTAACAATCTCAATAAAAAATATAATTTTAGACAATCTTCACTTCTCATAACATGAAATCTACAATACTATAAATATCGTACAGCAAATAAAATTCTTAAAACTAAAACATTTTTTAACCTTAATGTTACCTTCCCTTGTGTCAGATGGCAGTGGGAAAGTATCTTACTATATACTATTCCTTTGTAATCTACCTTGGCCACCCCCTGAAAATCAAGGGAAATGTTGCTGGGTCACTGCTATCAAAGGAGGCCAAGAGTGGTAAGATCTCAGCATCACCTCCAATATTCTGCAAACAGAGGGAGGATGACACTAAAGATCAAAAAGGATCAAAATAATCCATCAGCAATATCTTCAAGTGCCTTTGAGATCCTTAAGGGTTTCCCAGTGCAGGAGCATAACAAATGCAAGCTGACAATTTATCTTGAGGCTGCTATTGATTATGGATCCTCAATGTCTCTAGTCAGTTAACTGTAACTGTAGACATTGCAACACAAAGTTTATCTAACACCTTTATTTTCTCACTAAGCTGCATAACTGACTTTGCGTAGTGAGACTTATGGCCCAAAGGACTTGCTTTAAACTTTGGAGAGATAATTGCAACACAAAACTTGAGTTTTAAAGTTAAACAACAAAAATATGCGATGAATACACAGATAGTTCTTTAAAATGGTAAGGTGAACAAAACCAGTGAAGTACTAATAGGCTACCAATTACTCCCAAATGTGCTTGCATCATACCTCTCATTTTTTTCTCTACCACACATAGACATGAATGTGCAAGATTGCTAGCAAGAAAATGAAAATGAAGTTACTCATAAAAATCACAGGATGTTGGAAGTCAGGAAATTTAAATGCACATAGGAAAGTTGAGGATTGACTATTAAAAACATTCAGACTGACACTCTAGGATAACCTCTCCACAGGCCTTCAGCTAAAAGGCAAATCCCCTAGAAAAGGTGCTTATGCATCATCTTCTGGTGAGTAGTAAAATAAAAAAAGCCAGAATTATGATGGAAATAGGAGGTATACCTCTTCAAAGTTTAAAGACAAAGGAATTAACTAAGATTGAATGAACTATTTTCCCTTGTGTGGAAAATAGATTCTTTCAAGTTCCAAGAGGTGGCAATGTAGATAGAGGTCAGTAAATGGGGCCCTGAGTGAGATTACACTAGTTTCTAAAGGGGACATTAGGCTCATGGAATGAAGTGGAGATACGAATGAATAGGAACAGGTGTTTTGGGCTCTCTGTGGTTTGGGGATATGAGCCCTTTCTGTATTCTTTAATTTATAAATGAGGTTAAGCTAGGATTTGAACTTTGTTAGTGCTTATAAAGGGAAGAGGACCAAATATTGACAATCCCAGATTCCACCATGGTGACCATAAGAAACTAGAAAAGTAAGAGGTCACCTAAGTGGTAGCCTGAGTATCTGAATTCCTCTTGTCCAAGAGACAAATATCAGACTAAGATGCCATAACCTAGACGAGCGTCCGAATCCTTGGCCCTGTAAGCAAAGCACAAGAGTTAGAAATGAAACGAACTTTACCTCAGAAAGATCTATATACATATAAGCTATTATTATTGCATTATTCTCCTAAAGATTCTTCTATCATTCTCCTCCTTTTTGATTCTCCTCTCCAAGTCCCCATATAGTAACATTGTTTCACAACTGCTACAGACTCTACCATTCCTAAATCTTCAAGTCTACCAGGCACTTCTAAAGAATTCCAGATAAAAAAGTCTGGAGCCAGAACAAGTGAAAGGGAAAAAAATTTCCTCGGATTGTTTCCATGATGGGAAATTTGAATCTATCTTAAATTAATCTTGAATATTCTAAGTTACAATTAAAGCAGATGGGACATTTTCCTGAAGCTGTACTAAGAAAAATCTGAAACTAAGAAAACCAACCATGACTGAAGAGGTGAAAGGAGTTGCAAATCTTCTAAGTGGCAGAGTTGGATGGACAGACTCATGTCACAGATATATGACATAGACAACCACCTTTAGCCATTCCTCAAGGGAGGCCTACTGTCCCCAGAATTTTCCTTTGTGGTACAAAGCATGATTTACAGAATACCAAAATGTTCTAAACCCCTGCAACAAATTCCAAGCCTAGGTCAACACAGAAATTCAACCTGAAACCAACCATAGGACTTCTTTTAGCCTTGGTTGGTTGCCAATCTGAGTTCCACTGGCAGTTTTTATTCATCTTTGGAGCTGTCCCTGGAAAAGCCAAACACCTTTCCCCATCATCGCCTTGCCCTCCTAAAACATAATGGTCTCCAAAATGATTCTGAAATCACCTTGAGAGAGTGGAAGAAATGAAGAATATGAAGAGAGACCAGACCTTCAAAGATGTCAAGAACCTGAGAAAAAGTTCCTTGATGGGCAGTGTTAGAAGAAAAAGAGACCTGATGAATAAGAGAAGGAGTAAGACCTTGCTAGCATTTGTAATCGTGCTTTAAAGTCTGCAAAGTTGGAAGTATTGCAGACAGGTAGAATTTAAGTGACATGGCCAGATTCATACAGCTAGGAAGTATCTCCAGCATGATTTGAACTTTCTGAGTTCTATCTACTGCAATACTTCACTACCTCCAATAGATCACACAGCTGGCCCTCAAAGACTCCAGTGATCTTTGAAGTTGTCCACAAGACTTGAAACTCAAGACTGAGATGTCAAGAGATCTAGCTGGGCCTGAATGAGTTGGAGCTTCTAACACACACACCTAGGTCAGACCACCTTAGTCCATCTACCCTTATCTCTATACAAGTCAACTGAAAGTCTTTCCATTATTCTGGCTGTTTGCCCTTTCTTAAAACACTCCCCCAAAGACATTGAATGCCTTTTCCTTTTAATATATTATTCAGTCTGCAATTTTTTTATTAATTAATTTCTTTCCCTGGTTCCACTATAATTTGTCAGTTCCTTATTGTCCTATCTTCTGTGTTCACACAAAGAAAAGCTTTAATACTTTTCAATTTGAGAACATAATAGTTATCTATTCACACCCATTTAACAACAGGTTCTTGAAATAAAGTTTCTTTCCTCAGGTAATATTCCTCAGGTATATTTCCAGGTGGAGATGTCTAAATTGGCAAGTGGATTTATTAATATTTTTATCTTTGTCTTTATTTTTTGAGTTGCACAACAACCTTGTAAGACAGATGCTCCACTATCTTAAAGATGAAGAAACTAAGGCCAAGGAAAGTTAATAGACTTGCCCAAACTCACACAACTGGCAAGTACTAGAGGCAGGATTCCAAAGATCCTCTTGACTGCAAGTTCCACAATCTATCTGCTATATCACATTGATACCATATAGAAAGGACACATAGTTAATTCCCCCTAGTATATGTTAATTGATAGAAAAAAAAAAACATGAGTAGGAAAGAGATAAAGAGAAAAGGGAGAAGTAGAAAGGGAAGAGGAAAGGAGGCAGGGCCAGAGGAAGGAAGGTAAAGGGGTGGAATTAAGAAGGGGAGAGAGAAAAGAAAAGGAGAGGGTAAAAAGGAGAGAGGAGAGAAGAGAGGGGTAAAAGGTGAGAGGAAGACAAGGAAAGAAGGAAGGGGGGAGGAAAAGGAGAGGAGGGAGGGGAAGAAAGGGGGAGGAGACAAGGGAGAGAGAGAGAGAGAGAGAGAGAGAGAGAGAGAGAGAGAGAGAGAGAGAGAGAAACCATTTATTTGTCAGAAAGATACTGTTAGATTCTCATTTTATTTCACATCTAGCTAGAACAAAGTCTAGCCCAAGGCTATAAATCTAGCTGGATAGTCAAGATGAGCAGGACCCAAGTTACTGAGGAAATCTGGACTTACCTATAGAATAGAAAAGAAACTGAAGAGATGGAATAAAATGGAATGGAAAATAGGAGGAAAAGAACAATGAACTTAGGTGAAACCAAACTGATAATGCTCAACCCATAAAGAGGAAGCAGAAAGGACTCAGGGTAAACCTGAAATCTTTCTTCAAGTATTTGAAGGGCTGTCCCATGGCGAAAGAGCTTATTAGACTTATTCTGCTTTGCCTAGGAGTGCAGAACTGGGACCATTGGATGGATATTATTGGGAGGAAAGCTTGGCTCAAGATAAGAAAGCATTTCCTAACAATTAGGATTATCCAGAAATGGAATAGGATTAGTGAGTTCCCTATTGTTGTTGTTGTACAGCCCTATCTGACTCTTTGTGACCTATCTGGAGTTTTCCTAACAAATATACAGGAGTGGTTTGCCATTTTCTATTCGACTCATTTGACAGTTAAACAAATAAACAAGGTTAAGTGACTTGCCCAGGGGCACACAGTTAATAAATGTCTGAGACCAAATTTGAATTCAGGTCTTCCTAACTCCAGGCCCTATCCACTGAGCCCCCTAACTACCCCTTGTGTTTCCTATTACTAATCTTTCAAGATCTTCAAAGGATCCATGTGCAGTTAGGCATATTATTTGTAAATGAGATTCCAGCTTTGGGTGGAAGTTAGACTAGATGCCTTTCCTCTTCATTAAAGACAATTAACAATACACCTTTCTAAAAAGCAGGAACTGAAAGCTTTCCTTTTGGACTACAACCAAGTTCTTATTTTATAGTATACTACAGGTTTCAGCTCACCAAGTGTACCAATGGCAAAGCTAATGAATTAACTGCATTTTCTTCTATAGTTGGAAAGAAGGCTTTAAAGGGAGAAGCCCCACCTAGCCTCTAGTCACCTCCTTCTCCATCCAGTTATGAGAAAGTACATCGCAAACATTTTCATTTCACTTTGGCAACATAAATCACATGAGAGACAGTCATCTGCATTTGGCCTCCATCCATGCAAGCAAATTCACAAACTAAAAAAAATGTAAAATAATTCTCTATCAATAAAAGCAGAACAGACAAAACACTGCTAACTAGCCTCCTTTAGCACATCACAAAATTTACCTGCTCTTCCCTTGAGGTATGGGTTTCTCCAGGCGGCATCCCTCGGTCTTGCCGTGGCTGATGTAACAGTTTTCTTTCAAACTAAATCCCATCTAACTCCAACCTAGCAGGCTGTTACACTACTCCATGGAACACCCCACAGGAAGCTAACAATTGTAAGGCAAACACCAGGTCCGGTTGAACTTTGGCTCCAGAAAATGATCAATCTCATGATGACATTTTAGAGGTCTCTACAAAAATCACATCTCCAAATGAGATAAATCCAGTCTCCCAAACGCAGTGCCTTAGAACAAGGAAACAAACAGAGCCTGAGACAGCAGTGAATTACAAATGGCATGCTAATTACCAGTCTACATCCAGAAATAGCTGAAGACTGCAGGATTTTTTTTGTTGTTAAAATAACTACAGCCTTTATTCTAGGGTTGGGCAAAAGCATCTAATTTATTCAAATTCTTAAGCCTCTAAACATAAGCACATTTCCATGGGCTTATTTGGGGGAAGGAGTGGAAAGAGACTCTTGGTAGAGGGTCATCAGAGATGGCTGAGATGTTGCCACGAGGATGGAGTATAATCCAATACAACTTGGGTGGCAAAAGGTGAGGCTGACAGAAGGATCCTCTTTTAGGATCTTCATAGGGGCAGTGCCAATAGCTGATGCTTTAGGACAAATGGGGAAAGAGGCAGAAGTAAGTTTAAGTTTCTTTTTATAAAAAAAAAAATACACCTTTCAATACTATAGAATTTTCAGATTTAATTCTTTTAAAATAATTAACAAAAAAAGGCAAAACATGATCATCAACATTGTCATTCCATGGAGTCATTGACTCCTAGATTGAGCTGTTGTTGTACTGGTGTTCAGGCATGTCCAACTCTTCATGACGTGACTCCATTTTGGGGTTTCTTGGCAGAGATGCTGGAGTAGTTTGCCATTTCCTTTGCCGGCTCATGTTATAGATGAGAAAACCAAGGCAAACAAGGTTTAGTAGTCACGGAGCTAGTGAATGTCTGAGACTAGGATGGAACTCAAGCCCAACTGCAGACTCAGCACCATATCCACGGAGCCAATTTAGCAGCCCTCCCAGATTGAGAACTAGAGTACAATGTCTCACTTTATAGAAGAGAAGACTGATGCCTGAACTCTTGCCCAGGGTCATCAAGCTAGCAAATTTCTGAAGTGGCATTTGGATTCAGGTCTTCCTATTCAAAATCCTTCTCTGTCCAGTCTATAGGATACTTTTTGATGCCTGAGTGTCACTAAGATTAAATTCAAATTTACAGACTGATGCAAACAAACAGAAAAACAAAATCAATGAACTTGAAGAAACAGGTACGCAGAGCCCAGAGAGCATGATCTTAGAATCTAAAGATTTAATTTCTAGTTCCAGCTTTGTTATTTATTTGCTGAGTGAGCTTGAATAAGTCACTTCACTTCAACTTCTCCAGCCTTGAAAATGACCAATTAAATGCTGTTAGATTTATAAAATCGTAGAATTTTAGAACTGGAAGGGACTTGAAAAATTAACTGGCCCCTCTCCCTGATTTTACTGATAAAGCCCAAAAAGGTGAAGTCACTTATCCAAGATCTTGCAGTTAGGATAATATAACTGCAGGTTTCAGATGACTATGGTAGAACTGGCACTTTGACCAAACCAAGTAAAGAACATGGTAGACTAGAAAGATATATAAACTTAGAATCATAAAGCCTGAGTTCAAATCTAGGCTCTAGTACTTGGTTCTCTGACTTTGGACAAGTCACTTAAACAATGCAGGACGTGGTTTCCTTAATTATAAAATGAGAGAATTGGACTTGGTGATCTTTCAGGTTTCATTTAGAGCTAAATCTATGATCCTGAATTTCCATTACTCTTTCTGGTACACAAGGCTGGATTTTTTTAATTAATATGTAAAAGTCTTGTCTTCCCTTCCTTCAGTTTGGCTTAACAATCAATCATGGCAGAGCAATGCTTCTTCAGAAACTACAACCAAGTCATTGTGAGGTACTGAGATGACACCAATTGAGGGATGCCATATTTCCTATCCCCACTGCCAACTAACTCGTTATTTTCATACTCCATTTTTCCATACTCACGAGAAAAATAAGAAATTGAAAGATGCTATAAATGACTAGTTTTTCTTTGCAGAGAATCTGAGGAGCTGAACTAGAAAGTCCCACAAAACCTGGCACTAGCCTTCATTCATTAGAGTTCTCCCTTGTTACCAAGAAGCCTATGACCAACCTGGGGAACTTTATTTCCTCACAAAGAATGTTTCTGTGCCACCAGATCCCAGTTTACCATTCATGTTCCCTGGGCACTGCTGTGTGCTCTGGTCCCCCACCATGACCATCTGCTCTGGAAGGAATTAATGAGTTTTCTGACTGAAGAAGTTTGCCTCTGTGGTTGGAGAATCAGACCAAGGACAGGCTGGCAGGAGGGGAAGTGAGGGATTGGGGGTTGGGGGTGGGTGGGAAGGGAAGGGAAGAGAAAAAAGAGAAGCCTGCAGGGCTTAATCCTCTGGCAATATTCACTGTCTTAAACATAACATTGCACAAGCTCTGACCTGTAGGGAAGCATCTGCTGAACCTTAAAAAGTGGCTCCCTGAAGATGACCTGAGAAAAGGAAGTTGGGTCTAAAGGAGGTGGGGATTTTACAGAAGTCAAAAAGGATCCCTTAGAAGTGGATTATGGCAAGTTGTTCCTATTTTCAAGAAATTTTCCAGAGAGAAGGCATCCTCTTTCTGACACATGTCTAATAGCTTAGAGGTTGGTTCTTTGTAATTGTGGGGCAAAGAAATGTAGAGAGCATTTAAACTAACATAAGCAGGCTAGGGAAAATGCCCATCCAGGGCCAAGCCTCTGGTTAAGTCTAAGTGAATTAAACTACCCTTAACTCATACACACAGACACAAACAGACACACACACACACACACACACACACACACAGACGATCTTAAAGCAAAATGGATCATATTTGAATGTGACAATCAAATTCTGATTGAATATTCTAGACCTGAGTCTTTCACATCTACTTTTCATATTCTAATCATTTTGCTTTTTCACATGAAAGGTTCTAGCTCTGACTCTTCAAATTCTGAACAGGAACAGGACCTTGTTTGCCTAGTTCAGAAAAAGTCATTTGTGGCCATCACTCATCAACTTTTTTTTTTAGAGAGAACACAGGGTGACATTAAGTAACAGGTGTTTGGGATTGCACAAAAAGTCCTATAGTAGGGTAAAAATGGCAAAGTAGGACAGTTGGTATGAACTCTGATGTCTGGAAAACCTGGGTTCAAGTTCTGGATTCAAATACATAATAGCTATGTGACCATTAGTCAACTAATCTCTCCGGTCCCAAGCAACTCACTAAGGCTATAAATTACTCATAAAATTATAAGTTACATTTGAGTTGTCTATTAGCATCAGTAAGTCTACTAGAGCACTGGGAGTACCTTATACCAATGATCTGTGGTCACAGTTCTAACCCATCATCAGCCTCCTGCCCCTCCAAAAAAAGATACAATTTACAAAGGTTTATCCTTCACTAAATTGAACTAATTTAACAGCTTAATCAAAGTATCATTAATCTTCTATAATCACAAAAGCTGTTGGCACATAATTCAGAATAGCAAGATACTAAAAATGATCTTCATATCTTCTTTATGCAAAGTCTTAAAGTCCCTCAGTGACCTTCCCATCCCTGTTAGTTGAAACCTTGTAAATTTTCTTAGCATTTCATAAAAATGACTCTAACCCCTTCTTCAAAGGGAAAACAACATGCCTTCCTTAGAATGTCTGGGTGCTACATAAAACCATGACTCTTCAGCTAAATATTTTATATTTGTGATAATTTCAGGATGAAGAAAATGTTAATAACACTATAGATATTCCTCTAATACCTCAAGGATGGTATTGTTCATTTAGGCCATGCACACAACCCAGTCTCATATGCCTGGGGCTTAAAGGAAATCAGGTTACAGAAACATAAAAATGCTCAAGAAAATCAGAAACAACACTACCTAGAAATTGACTGAATTTAAAAAAAAAAAATTGGGGACCACTCTCCATCCTCACTCATTCAGCAAATATTTATTGAATTTTAAATCAAGGTCTGCCACAGGGGCTCTGATCACCACACTGTCCACAGCTTGACCTTAAGCATATTTTCTTCTCCAGAAAATCAGCTGATAAATTCCAAAACTTTGTTTTGAATTTTCTCATTTTTCTCTTAGTGTGACCGTTATGATCAATCAATAAGCATTTATTCCAAGAAGATAGAAAGCGTAGATGAGTCCCAATCTTTGTCCTCCCAGAACATAAACTCTAGAAGGGGTAATAAGACACACAAACAAGATATTTATAATACAAATTACTAGATTGCAAGTACAGCAGATAGGAGCTGAACAAAGTGCTATGACAGGTCTGGAGGGCAGGGAGGAGGGAATTATTATTACTGATGGGAGATTAGGGAAGGCTTTATGTTGGTGGTGGCATTTGAATTGCATTTTAAGGGATGAATTGAAACCTAGCAAGAAAAGGCATAGGGAATAACATGTGTACTGGCAGGTAGGAAAGAAAAGGTGACTTCAGGGAACAAAAAGTAGTCAAGTTTATTTTAAAGTTTTAAACATTACCCACCCAGTAGGCAATGTGGTAGTGGTAAAAAACTAACACTGGGATTCAAGTTAGAATACTCCATAATCTGAGCCAAAGTTAGAACTCCATAATCTGAGCCAAACTCTCTTCACATATTCCACATTCCAGACAAAGTGGGCTACTGGCCCATTCTCCATCTCCCATTTCTGTGGCATGCACTTTCCTGTCCCCCTTGCCCAGAATGAACTCTATCTCCCCTTACCACTATCCTCCACTAGTGAAATGGATCTCTTTATCTTCCAAGCTTCTCATAGCATTTAGCACTGTTATCTCTCCTTTGCATCAAGTTGTCTCTCTAACTTGAATCCCTAGCACAGTGCTTTAATTTAAGAGGCACTTAAATATATTTGTAGAATTAGCTACTCTAAGTAGGCTATGATGTCACACATTTAGAAAATATGTGCCGCCATCTAAAGCATGACTTACTCCAGTTTCCAAGCACTTCCCACAATGCCAGTCACATAGCAGGCATTCAATACATTTTTGTTGAATGACTGATGGAATATTATTAATCAATATAAATTCGTTCTAATTCTCAGGATTGGATTATACAAAATAAATTGATAAAAGATTTAAACCTAGAAGGAACCTCAGAAATTATCAAGCTAAATGACTCTTTACAGATGAGGAAAGGGGAACTGCGAGACAAGATTAAGAGACTTTCCTATAGTTATCAGGTAGCAAATAGAAGTGCCAAGATTTGAACCCAAATCTTTTGACTCCAAATCTAGGGCTCTTTGAACTGTACCACAGTGTATCGCTTTGGTTTCCTAATTTTTAAGTTCAAAAAAGTTCATATATCACATTTATATAAAACAATATTATGTTTTTTTAAAAAGCAGCCTCTAATTTATAGCCAAATAATAATTACAAAATCAGATAAAATCAGCATAATTCTCTACTTTATAAAAGAAAATCTCTTTCTTGATTTCAGAGTACATGATATTTTTGCTACAGGCTGGAATTGTTGCAACTAATTGTCTCTTAATTAGTTTTATCACCTGTCTTTCACCTCTCACCTGCAGTATGCCAGACTAACCTTCCTATGTTATTGTTGTGGCTGTTGATGTTTAGCCTTCATTCTTGAATACAGCCACAATATCAGGGAGGTGATGCTATGACAAGCAGGTGAATTGGATTTGAATTGGGGGGGGGGGTGTTGCTGTGCTGTTACCAGCTTCCTCTAAGCCATCAAGGATGAGTGACCAACAGCACATTGAATAGCCTACTATTTTCAGAAATTTTAATGCCTCCCCTATTGCTATTGAATGAAACCCATACTCCTTATATCGTCTGTCAAGTAATCCAGTAATCTGAAGCATACCACTTTTCCAATCTTATCTCCCACTATCCCCTTTCATGTACCTGCATACCATTGTAGGACTATTCAATAATCCTCGTCACGCCTTACCTTTTTCTACCCATACACCTTTGCTCAAGTCATTCTTTCTACCCACAATATTTCCATTACCATACCTGCCCATCAAAATCCTACCCATTGTTCAAGATCTAATTCAAATTCCCTCACAAATTTTCTAGACAGAAATAATCTCTACTCCTGATTCCTACAACCCTTTAAACATCTTTCTATACAATAAGCCTTCATTAAATACTATATATAAAGAACCAAACTAGTTGGAAGTAAAAAGACAAAAATCAGCAGTATTCTTCCTCAAAAAAATTTGCCATTCAAATGCAGGGGATGTAACAAGCACACAGAGAATAAAAACAATGTCCAAATAGAGTAATGAAAAGTAATTTCAAGAGGCACAAAGCACTAACTGAGAGATCAGGAAAGATTTTCTTATAGGAGGGGGCATCTGAGCTCTGACCTGCAGGAAGACAGGAACTCTAAGAAGTGAGGCAGAGAAGAGGATGGAGACTGCACTCCAAGGATAGCTTGTGCAAAACGACTAGGACAGAAAGTAGACATAATATAAAAAATGCTAAATTACAAGTCTGCTGTCCACAAACTAGACTGTCTTCATTTGGAGAAGCACACCAATCAAGCCAGGGTGCAGAGAGATAGACTTTTTAGTGACAGGAACTCTGAAGATCTTCCACGAATTACAGATGAAAAGTTATCAAGGGAGGTAGTCCACAAGGATGATGTCAGACAACACTAAAGTTATTTCTAATATTTATATTCAAGATTTATCACTTTAATAGACTCTAAGTAACATAAGAGTAGGAACTCTCTAATCTAATAAAGTATACTATGCCATGTCTACTATAGAGTTCTGTCCACAATAAGCATTCAATACGTATATTTTTGAAGGAATGAACAAATGATTTAAAAAATTGATGCAATAAGACTCAGTGCTCAGTATTTCTATTAGTTAAGTGAATGCTACTAAATAAATGACATCATCAAAGACATAATATTAAGCTATATATCAAACTAAACACAGTGTCTGGCATATAGTGCATACTAAATAAATGTTACTGATTCAACACTGCAGCAACTGTTCACATAATCTTCCTACTAAACTGAAAGCATCTTATGGACAAGGTAACATTACATTTCTTTGAATCCCGTACCTATTATTATTATCCCAGCCTATTATAAAGATGAGGGTTTGGGCGTACACTGGAAATAAAAGAAAGATGAGGCATTTGACCTGTGGATGCTCAGGATGATGAAAAGAAGATGGAACTACGAAATGCCTGATTTGCTTTTTTTTTCCCGTCAAAGAGATTCAAACAGGGAAGGATAAATGTGTTATCAAGGAATTTGTTATCAAGATCCATGAGGAGATGATAAGAGAGTACCTAACTATCTTTGCTAAGTTTGAATCATTTGGCCCAAACAAAGTAAATCCCCAGAAGGATGATGGAAAAAAAAAACTGTTTCAGTTACTGTCAATGGTCCATGAAGTCGTAGAGAATGTGAGAAGTGCTGAAGGACTGAAAACAGGCAAAAGGTGAAAAAAGGGAAACACCATTGAATCTTCAAATTAAAGAGGTCAAAGAACTTGACTGGAGAAGCAGTGTAGAGTAAAATAAGCACTGGACTTAGAGTCACAGTGTGTGAGTTCCAATATTAACTGCTAATTATTCACTGTGCAACCATGAGCAAATCAAAGTTCACCTGAATTAGTCAAAAAAGAAGGAAGAATGAAAATACAAACACAGACACAGATATAGACACACACACACACACACACACACAGAGAGCTGGCTATAAAAATACATTTCAATCAAGGAATTAGTAAAGAAAGAAAGGAAGTGGAGAGGAGAGGAGGGATTTAAGCAAGGGTAGATTAAGGCAGGAATTATTTCTAGGAAAAACAAACTCTTAGGAAAGATGCAGAGAAATCTTTATTGCTGTTTGAGATGACAAAAAATGGGAATCTTATGGGATGCTCATAATTGGAGAATAGATGAATAAGCTTACATATATAAATGTGATTGAATACTATAGTGCTAATCTCTTATCAGGGTAATAACCAAGTACAATTGCAGAGGAATAATGATGCAAGCATTCTACCCATCTCATGATAGAGAGGTGAAGGACTCAGAATGCAGAATGAGGCAACATTTTTTTGGGATATAGTCAATGTGGAAATTTGTTTTTATTGACCACACATTTTTGTAATGTTTTTCTTGTGTATTTGGTTAGAGTAGAGGGTAGGGTAGGAGGTCTAGAAGGCAGATTTTGAATGATTAAAATAAATTTTTAAAATTTAATTTAATAGGAGTAGAGGAAAAGAGTAGAGATGACATTTTAGGAGGCTTACTGTGAAAGTGAGGAGTAATATAAAAAGTGTTCTTTTTATCCAATCTAAACCTACTAATGGAAGAAATGTTTTTTTAAATAATAACTATCCTTTTTACAACTATCTGTACTAGACATGCTTTAAAAGATTCTGCATAAAGGAAAATTATATTATTACAACATCAAATCATATTTCCCACTGACTTTTATTATAATTTTTCAGATAACTATCTTTAAAAAAAGCAAAAGGGGAGATGTCCAACATATTCAAGAATCCTTGAATTCTTATCAAAACATCTTACCAAAAGGAATTAACTTATTATTAGTTTTAAACTTTATAAAGAGACCATATTTGATATTTTTCCCACTCACCAAAATATTAAATACAATGCTACGGATAGACTAGCTTGACAAAAGCTGAATTAAATTCAGACAGATTGAATTGAAATGTAGCACAGTGAATGGGGCAGTTGGGGGGTACAATGGTTACAGAACCAGACTTGAAGTCAGAAAGACCAAAGTTCAATTTCAGATTAAACTACTTACTAGCTGTGTGACCCTGGGCAAGTCACATAACCCTGTTTGCCCCAGTTTCCCCATGTGTCAAATGAACTAGAGAAGAAAATGGGAAACCTCTTTAGTATCTTTCCCAAGGAAAACCTCAAATGGGATCACAAAGCCTGGACAACAAAAAATCACTGTGAAATTCAAGCCCATGCTTGAATTCAAGATATCCAATTCAAATCCTTGTTGTCACTAATTTGCTAGATGACACTGCAATAATCATAACCTCTCTGAGCCTCAGTTTCCCCATCTGTGTAAGGACAATTTCTGAGATCTCTTATTGCTCTAAACTTAGCAAACTTATATCTTGTCTAGCCCATAATCTTATACATAGTAGGTGCTGAATAAAACAGAATTTAATTTTCTAATTGCATGATTTTTATAATAATAATAATAATTTTATATATTCTTCTGATTTTGCAAATTAGTTTATAAATATCTCATTTTAACCTCATAAATGTGGAAAGTAGGAGCTGTTATTGTCTCCATTTTAGAGTTAATGAAATTGAAGCAGGCAAAGGTTAAAGGATTTATCCCAAGTCACACAACTAGAAATTGTCTGAGACAGGATTTGAACTCTGGTCTTTCTGACTTCAGGTCTACTTTGCTACCTAGCTGAATAATTTCTTCCACACAACTCAAATATATAATTTCCCCCACCACCACCATTCTCTCCTCCCATGACTTTTTTTGTTTTTACAAGGCAATAGGGTTAAATGGCTTGCCCAAGGCCACACAGCTAGGTAATTATTAAGTGTCTGAGGCCAGATTTGAACTTAGGTAGCCCTGACTCCAGGGTCAGTGCTCTATCCACTGTGCCACCTAGTCACCCCTCCTCCCATGATTTTACAGTCATTAAAAACACAGAGTAAAACAAATTCCACAAGGTACCTAGGTGACAACTTGAATAGAGGTGATGGACTTGAAATCAGGAAGACTTAAGCTCAAATACTGCCTTAGATATTTACCAGTCTATAGGGCAATTATAGGGTAACTAAGTAGCACAATGGATAGTACTGGATGTGAAATCAGGAGGATGTGAATTTGAATCTTGCCTCACACTCACTAGCTTCTGGGCCTATTTCTTCAACTATAAAATGAGGCTAGTAATAGTACCAACTTTCGAAGATTGTTGTTTTGCAAATTTTAAAGCAATATATAAATTCTAACCATCTGTATTAATATTAATAGTTGTGTGATCCTGAGCAAGTCACTTAACCAATAGTTTTCTGGTTGCCAAATACTTTTGTCTTGTCTCATTCATCTTGACCTCACAACAGCCTTGGATACTGCTGTGTCTCCCTGATCATTTCTTCTCTTCAGGTTTTCAGGACACCAGTCTTTCTTGGGAATTCTCCTACCTTTTAGACTGTTACTTCTCAGTCCCCTTTGCCCCATCCTCATTCAAATCATTTTCCCTGGATGTCCCACAAGACTCGGTCCTGGGTTCTCTTCTCTCTATTGACTACTTTACTTGGTGATCGATCTCATCAGCTCCCATAGATTTGATTCCTAGGCTCTGCTGATGATTCACTCATCTATCTATACCACCCTATCTTTTCTTCTGATCTCCAGGCTCAAATCTCCAACTGCCTTTCATGTATCTTGAACTGGATATTCAGTAGACATCTTAATCTTAACACATCCAAAACTAAACTCATTAACTCTACCTTCTTCTAGTCTTACCTATTACTGACAAAGGTACTATAAATCCTCCCAGTTCCCTTGGCTTGAAACATAGGTATTGTCTTCAATTCCTATCTCTCACCTCACTCCATATTTACTCTGTTTGCATGCCTGTTGATTCATCTTTGTAACTTCTCTTGAATATTTACCCCTTCTCTCCTCTAATGCCACCATCACCCTTATAAAAACCCTTATCATAAAACTTATGCAACAGCCTACTCACACACTTGTAATTATATAGTCTTTTGATCACAAGTCTCTCCCCACTTGAATCCATCCTCCATTTAGCCACCAAAGTGATTTTCTTAAAGTACTAGTATGACTGCTTTACCCTTCTACTCAATAAACTCCAGTGGCTCCCTATCACATCAAGGATCAAATATAAAATATTTTATTTGGCATTCAAAGTCCTTCATAATATAACCCCATCTCCTTCCAACTTCCCAGTCTTTTCATGCCTTATCTCCCTTCACTTTTGATCAGTGACAATTTCCTTACTGTTCTAACAGCAAGAAATTCCATTTCTCACCTTTGGATATTTCCTCTGGCTGTCCCCCCACTTCTGGAATGCTCTCCCTTCTCATCCTTATCTCCTGGCTTCCCTCCATCAAATCCCAACTAAAATCCCACCTTCTGAGAAGTCTTTCCTAATTCCTCTTAATTCTAGTGTCCTCTTTCCTTTCATCATTTCCTGTACTTAACATACTAGTACATATTTATTTGCTTCTTGTCTTGCCCATTAGATTGTCAGTTCCTTGAGGCCAAGGAGTCTTTTGCCTCTTTGTGTATCCTCGGGACGTAGCACATAGAAGATGTCAAATAAAAGCTGGCTATCTGCCACAGCCTCAGTTTCCTCATCTTAAAAAGGAGATGACAAAATCCCACCTCAAAAGGTTATTAATGTGATCATGAGCTAATAACTATAAAACATTTAGAAAATCTTAAAGAACTATGTAAATACTAGCTGATAGTAATACTAGTAGTAGCAGCAACAAGTTGTAGGGTAATGGCTGCTGTCCTCATACTCTAGTTGAGAGACTTCTCATTGATTGCAAAGAACTTGAATATTTAATCAATTATACTGGTCCCAGTATCCAAGTCCTACCATCCAAGCAGAAGCAACTCACTGGAAAAAACCCACATGAATAAATGTTTTTAGATAGAAATAATTCATTCCCTAGCACTAAATTTCACCCTATGAATCCATCAAGAGAAAAAAAAAAAAGGCTGCTCTGCCTTAGGTTAACCACCACCACATGTAACCCTGCACTGGAGGATCATGACATGTTGTTCTTGGTTAGAGTTTTCTTGGTAAAGATACTGGAGTAGTTTGCCATTTCTTTCTCTACCTCTTTTTCCAGATGAGGAAACTAATGAGGGTTGAGTGACTTGTTCAGGGTCGCACAACTAGTAAGTGCCTGAAGACAGATTTTGAATTCAAAAATATGAGATTCACTTCCTAAATCCAGGCTCCACACTCCATCTCACTTAGCAAAAATCAGAATGGTACATTCTGACTTTGTGAATTATTGACCTTTCAAATTGCTAGCTGGACTTTCAGGTTATTTAAAATTCATGCCACTTTCACAGATTTTTGAAGCTTATAAATTATAATGTGTACACACGTATATTACTATTAAAATGTCAACTCTGAGTACAGTGGTGATCCTGGGTTCCTAAAGGATATTCTATCAGAAAGCAAGCTTCTGTAAGTGCTATCAAATTGTAAAGGTTTCTTGTTAGATTGTGATGGATGTACTAGGTTTTTTTTTTTGACAAAATAAGACTAATAATAATAAACAGATAAAATAAAGTAACACTGAATATAAAGTAATAACATGATAATGACTTTTACCAGAATGATTTCTAACTGAACATCATTGAAATCTCTCTTCATACCTTTTGTATTTATCCCTTTCTCTCTTCGTACACAACAACCTCCCTGGTATGACTCCTAGACTATTAAAATAGCCTTCTAGTCTCCCTGCCTAGAGTTGCTCCCCATTTCAAACCATCCTAAGCTCAGCTGACAAATGGATCTTCCATCACATATACCACCACCATTTCCACCACTGCAATTCAATAAATTCTGGTAGCTCCCTTTTAGCTTCAAGAACCAGTGAAAAAATCTGATTCTTTCCTAATTCTCCAGTCTTCTTTTTACACTTTACCCCTCCTCTACATACAAATAGCCCTGAAACACTGTCCTTTTGCTGTTTCTTGTATATTCTATCTCCTGCCAATCTGCTAGCTGTTTTCAATGCCTATGATGCTCCTCCACCAATTTATTCTGTAAATATCTATGCAATACAAACCATATATGCTATACAAAATATATGCAAACATCTATGAATATATGCTGCATAGCTGAACATAAACAACTATGTATATAAATAAGACCTTTTTGCAATCTGGGGAAACTGACCTTAAAATTCTTGGCAGGCCCAAGGTTTCACATCTTTCCTTCTAAAGTCTCAGGTTCTCTGGGCAGGGAGGCAGGGGCTGGGTACAGGTAATTTACAGGTAATAAAACCTGAAGAAATGATTATCAGTCCTTGGGCAGGTTTTAGAAGTGCATGTGGTCGTAACCAACTCCATGGTGCAAAATATCCTTGATTCCACTATGAGTTTCACTCTCCTTTTTCTCCCTTTATATTTCCAGCCCCTCCTCATTAGAAAATGAGTCAGAAAGTGAGCTCTTTAAAGGTTTTAGAAACTACATAATCTAATACCCTTTCACGTGCAAGAAATTATCCATTCTTACTTTACAATATTGAATTGGCATCACTTAAGGTAAAAAAGAACCACTGAAACAATCTGCCAGCCCAACCCACATTAGAAATAATTTAGCATCTATTTAAAGAAACATATCACTGAATTTATGGTAAATGAATTCCCTAAGACTAGCGAAGACCTGTCTTCTAGAAGATATGCAGATAGAAGCATACATCATCTCTAGCATTGATAAATGATAGGCCTAGACATAAAATAAGCATGGCAACACCTGAGAAAAAAATCTGAATGCAAAAGGATAGAGAGATAGACGGATGACAGATATAAATATAATTGCACCCATATAGATACATATACACACATGTATGTCTCCATATCTGTGTGCATATATATGTATATGCTTACTTATCCAGATTATACATATATATGTATATATCTGGAGAAAGACAAAGAGATAGAGATGATAGAGTATTACAGGTAAGTGACATATATGACAAAGGAACTGATATCAATGTAGGATGAATACAGAAATACAGAAATAGGTTTGTAGACAGATATAGAAGATACTGGCATAGATCTAGAGAAACAGGTGCCTATGTAAAGATCTAGAAACAAGTATAGGCTTAGTAAGATGTACAAATAGTGATACTGAATATTGATGATGAAAATCATGAAATTTAGAATATGAATATAACTTAAGAATGAATATGTTCATTCTGCATTTAAGGAAACCAAGGCCCAGAAAGGAAAGACACAATTTCAGATGATCCAGGTAGTCCGAGAGAAAGCTAAGATTTGAGTGGAAGTCCTCTGTCTGTAGAGACAAGAAGTCTCTTTCAACAGTTCTGCATATACTACCTCTCATGACCTATGGAAAAAAGATCTTATATCAGGCAATTGTGGAAACAGAGTGATAGGTGGAATATATTTTGGACAGCTCAAAGCCGACTCAAGCCAACTATTGGCATATATTTGCATAATTTATGCATAAATAGATTAAAATAGATATAATCAAATAATTTCAATATTTGCTCAGAAACAGTAGAAGAGAGGCAGAAGGTATATCTCTTAAAACCAAAAACTAGGTCTTGCTAAAAAAAAAACAAAAAACTCAGCATTAGCTTTTCCCTCTAGCAAAAGCTGAATAGCAGAAACCCAGAAGGACTGATTCAGGATCCATTCTCATACCCAAATATACAGGTGCACAGTCTCCTATGAATCAGACTGATCAAAATTTTTAGTTCAGTCTAATTCAACTGGCTCCATGTTGGCAGAACCTAAAATAGATATGTACAGAGAATGAAGAGCCTCCCTTCCTAGTTCCTGAAAGACAGCTAAATTATTAACTAATACGTAGCGTTTCTTAGTGTGTAATATGTGAATTTCAATGAGTACAGTTTTCCTAATAATCTCTCTTTCTAGGGGCTTACATATAAACCTCAAGATTTTGGTTTCAACAATGTAGGTACAAAGAATTACTTTCATATTGATGTCCAAGTCTTGGAAAAAACTGCAACTGCATTCTGGAATCCCCTGGGTCAGACAATATCTTACCTAGCTAGGCCTTGAGGTGCTTCTCTTTTAAAGTTTGCCTAAAAATGTGACAGAAGAGTGAGCATCCCAAGGGATGATGAGATAACTCAGTGATATGTCTAAATTCCAACCAAGACTCACTTTATAATAACCAGAAAGCAATGTGCTGGTAAATTACATGAAGACAAGAAACGCTAGGAAAGCTCCAAGTTTCATGCTCAGTGGCTTTAAGTTATGTGACTTTCCTTCCATTAATATTCTTTACCTGAAAACCCTTCTTACCAGAGGCATGATAATTATGGGTCTTACCATCTCATTATGTTCATTCTATTCAAATCATTCTAAGATCAAACCTTGAACATATAGTCTCATCCCAAAAGTCATTTCAAATTTCTAGTTATTGGGAAGGGAACCTCCCAAATCCATAAAGTTGAATAATTCTCACATTGTTCTAAAAATATAAAAGAATATTTGAATTTTTAATATAATATACACATATGTGTAACACATATATGTAAATATTAACATAAATATAATTATTTTCTGGCTTATGTTCTACCAAATGTCACATGATCATTTGACAGGTTGACAAAAATATCATCGATTTCACAGAACTTCAGCTTACATTGGGAAGAATTTTAAGGGTTCTGGTACAGAAAATAAATGTGAATTCTCATTGGGAAAAGGCAAAATCTGTCAAAGATCCTTCACACTCTTCAAGTTTCCCAAATAATACAGAAAACTGATACCTTCTGAAAGCTTTCATTATTTACATTCATTCTACCATCAGCTAAACTGTAAACCTCTTGTAGACAGAGAACAGATTGCCCCAGCCCACAGAACATTGCTGACAATGCAGAAGGCAATACTAGCCTGTACGTTCCTTAGATTGATCAGAAGAGGATGAGTGAATTTTTTAGGACAATTTCCAAAATTTTAATCTGATTAATTAAAAATATAACATAAAAGTGACACCAAGAAATCCTAAAAATAGCATTTCCCTGGGGGGGGGGGGGGAGAAATCACTGGGTATAGCTTGTTTATATAGTAAAAACCATGTACCTTTCATAGAAAATGTTTTTTAAATTGTAGAATGTATGTAAACTGAAATTCATGATATGATGCAAATAATTCCTAATTTTTTTCTTAGATTAAGAAATATACTGCATCAAATTGATACTGAATAGTCTTTTGGTTTCCTTCTTCTGCAAGGCAATCTAGAAGCTAGTGGTCTCTTTTAACACTTTGAGAGCCCAAAGAATTTAGTTCATTAAAATTTCTATCAATAAAAAATATATAATTGATTTGACATCCAAGTGCCCCTACTAGTAAGAGAGAAAGTTCAGCTAATGATTTTATTAATTTACAGGGATTTTCCACCCCGACTTTGGGGGACTTTCTATCACTGAGTTTAAAAATGTCTGCAAACAGAGACAGAGTTGGTAAAAAGGAAGGGAAACAAAAGATACCTCAAATTAAAAAAAAAAAAAACATCTGGTCCTGTTATCAGGGGCTGTTTTTTCATGACTTAAAGGTACAAATTCATAAATAGTTGTGCATTTTTATTACTCACAAACTAAGAAATCAGCTCAATGTATAGTACCAGGAAAAGAAAATCCCATATATCCTATTACAAGAAGAGGAATAGGATATAGGTACCCTGCTTTAAATGATGATATTTTGGCATGTTCCCTTGACCTTGAGCCTTTGTGGCCAGTGATGGCAATCCTTTTGCATCTGGAATCTTCTTATTTGACTATCTTAAAATCTTTGCTGCCAAGGTTTACTTTAAATCAGGTGAGTTTCATATTAACAGCTAACCAGCTGGTCCATTTTACCAGTATACAATGTACACTCTCCATTATGGTTCTACTGTGATGCTTAAAAGTGACCCTGAGTTCTTAAAAGATAATGCCATCAGAGTGCAAGTTCTTGCAGAGACCAAGAAGATGGAAAGGATTAGGAATGAACTCAGTCTGTCAATGAAGGATCAGTCTAGCTAAGTTGGAAAAGGATTTGGAGCAGTAGACTAATTTTTTGGATCACACTAATTTATAAAGTAAGGAGAGGATATAATTTTCCTCATTGGAGAAAGTAGTCACAATGATGAAATCATGGCTCCTTGAAGGACTGAAATTAGTTGAATATATTCATGTGATTATTATTAAGTTTATAATGTTCAGACTAAATGTTTTATTTATTGTGGTCCACTTAGAAAGGGCTAGTCAAAGTAGCTGCATAAAATAAGGAACAACATATATGAAGTATCTTGCTAATAAGCCCTGAATAAATATACAAAGATTAGATACCATGAGGTTCTTGCCCTCTCAAAACTTACAATTCCAGTAAGCCTGAAGGAAAGCATCTCTTGGTGTTTTGTTAAGGTAATGTAGTCCAGTAGAGAGAGGGCAAGTCTCAGAACCAATAAGACCTAAGTTTAAACCACATATCTGTCAGTAGACAGCTGTATGAGACAGACATAGGAATCTGGGCAAGTCTAACTTCATTGTACCCCAAACAATTCTCTAAGATTGTAAAGTACAAAGAAGGCACTGATTATGTATTGGCACCTCATCTGAGGGTGCTCTATACCAATGAAATCACAAGTTCAGTTCACATCACTATTCCTTGATATCTTAAATGCACTTCTGATAAATAATAGGTAAGGCACAAAGGAAAATATGGCTGAAATTGTGACAGCTTTTTAAAAATCATAATTCAATTTCTTTACTTATAGGGTGCTACTGGCCACTTGAAGGATTCAAGTTAATGAGAATTTTACATCTCATTAATCACTCCACTCAAGAGAGAATTCTTCTAAGAAAAGGTTGGACATTTCAGTATCCTGTTTTCACGGTCACCTTTCTCAGAAAAAGTCAAGCACACATAAAAAAGTGAGGGATGATAAAGAACTTTTTTTTAGCAGAAGGATGCTTAGGACAGACAATGAGGTCATTAAACTATTCAGTTTCTGCAAAAATGGTTATAAAGCTACTGGAAATTCTTATTCAAGCCAGAACATTAATTTGCACCTGCAGAAAACTTGACAAAACAAAACTTGAGCAAGAGACCATAACAGCCCCTCTCAGATCAAAACAATCATTCCAAGTCACTGAAAAGTTAGATATGCTCGAATCAACCTAAAAATCTTGGGTACCCACCCATGTCGATATTTCCACACCAATTATGGAAATATTAAGTACTAATAAATCTTCTCTCATCTTCAATGACTGCATGAGATTTTATCACCTTATCTGAACCAACCTAGGTCCCTGAATAATGGCATTTAATTTTGAGGAAAAAAATGCAATAATAAATTAATAATGTTTCTAATGTTTTTATAAACTTTATTTTCTAAATCCTATAAAGATGTCATTCATATATTCTGATCGACTATTAATGACAGTATACATTGCCATCCCTGTGGGAACTTGCAAAATATGTGATCAGATGGGCAATTTGGCATACCAAGAAGATGCTACACTTTATTTGGCATATTTGCATTTGAACAAATCTACTACAAACTATTTTACTATTAATCTCAACCAAAACTTTATTATGCATATGCTAATGCTGTACATGAGAAATATCTCAAATATTTCATTTTATTTCTCATTGCTTCAATGTTTCTATTCAAAATGTGAGAAGCCCCCCAAGACCTCTCACAGGGGAACTGTGTCAATAGAGATAAGAACTATGAATTCAATTAAACCCCCTTGGAGGTAGGATGCAGCTCAAATCTGAACTCAAACACTTACTAGCTGTATCATCCTGGGCAAGTCACTTAATTCTGTTTGCCTCAGTTCTTCATCTGAAAAATGAGCTGGAGAAGGAAATGTCAAACCATTCATTCTGGTATCACTGCGTAGGATACTACTGAACAACAACAACAATAACCACCCTTGAAAGTAAAGCATTCAGCAACCTGGAAAATAAAGATTTTTATTACTTATATGACTCATAAATTTGAGCACATCTCATAGCAGATTCATTACACATACTACCTAAGAATATTTAAATAATCTGTTGTTAGGAAAGGAAACTCCCAATGATAATGCCAAGTGTTTAGGAGTAAGACTTAATGAATTTTTACCAAAATATAATAGATCCCCAGCTCTGTAAGACAGTAGTTTTTGTGAAATCAGTCTCATTGACAAGGGAATAGATCTGTTGTATTTTGATGTTGTCCACTTTTCACATTTGTTTTGGTTCCTTGCTTTTTTTTTTCTGGGTTGGTTTTTAAACCATTTCTAAGTCAGCCAGCTATATCAATAAGTTCCCTTGCTTTGAAAGATACAGTCTACTGGTCAGAGTCTTCTGACCTGTGAGTGGGAACCTCAGTACATCTTGTCACTGTCATTTTGTCAATCAATAAGTATTTATAAGTGCCTATTATATGTCAAGCACTGTACTAATTACTGAGGATACAAAGAAAGGAAAAAACAATCCCTATTCTCAAAGGAACTCTCAAATGCTCTCATGTTTCTTCTAAATAGACCTTTAGTTCATACTTAAGATATTAAGCCAATGCCTTCATCTTCTCCTCACCTCTACTTAAGATAGAACTGCTGAGGTATAATCTCAATAGCATTCTGCTTGTTATGATCCACAGCAACTATAATTGTCCCTATCATCTATCAAGTTGTTCTAAGTGGCAACTGGACTGATCAAAATCACTGCAACAAACTTATCAGCAATCCCTCCCAACCCAGCTAAAATAGACTGCTTTCCTTAGCCATGAAATCAGAGAGAATTATGTCTTTGGCATCTCAATTCCATGTTTGAAAATTAATATTATCTTTATTTTCTTCTTGGAAAACAAGTACTCCATCTTACTGAATTTTAGCCTCAAAAACTTAATGTACTTTTAATTGACCAGTTCATATAGTTGAAGAAAAACTTCCTGAAAAGACATTCTTTCCTTTGAAATCTGGGAAGAAAAGATAATTGTTCATTTTAGTTACTTCCCTTCCATTCTATACATGTGATAACAGGAAGTATCCAGGAGAAACTTTTGTACGAGACACATGATAATTTGGTCAATAACATTCTGATGTTCTCTACAATGACTTCAAGGATAATATTGATATATTTTATACTCCCCAGAAAATAAGATAAAATAGGTACAGCAAAGACATTTTATTGTTTCAATTTTTAACTGCTACCCTTAGGATATTTTTCCTCCAAATGTGACATGAATATTGGCAGTAGCTTGTCTTTAATTGTGTTTTGACTAATTCTGAGGCTAATTTTGGTTGAGCTTGGTTAAAATCCATTCCTGGTTCAACAAACATAACCAAGTCTACCCAATCCTTTTGATTCAATTATCCTGCTAGTTATATTTCTTCCTCAGTCAGACTTCTTACAAAAGCTACCCACATTCAATGACTCCTCTTCCTTTCTTCTCAATTTTCTTATTAATCCTGTACAGGCTAGTTTCCAACTTCATCATTCAACTGAGCAGTATCATTGTTCTCTCCAAAGTCATCAGTGACCTTATAATTGCTAAATCTAATGACTGTTCTGAATCCTCATCCTTCTTGACCTCTCTGCAGCATTTGACATTGTTGATCATCCAATTCTCCTGAATACTCTCCATAGTCTAGGTTTTTATGACACTGCTCTTCTTCCTACCTATCCAATCATTTCCTTCATCTCCTTTGACAACTAATGGAGAAATTAGCCCACAGCTCTGTTGTGGTCATTTGATTTTTATTCTCAATATTCTCTGATTGATCTCATCAGCTCCAAGGGGTTTAATTAACATATCTATACAAATAAATCTCAAAGTAAACTATTCAATCTTAGTCTTTCTTCTAAATTCCAGCCCTACATCAGGAGCTATAGAATATTGAAACTGAATGTTCCATAAGTGCCTCTTTCTCATTATGTCAAAAACAGAACTCATTTCCTCCCTCAACCAGTGTTCTTCAGATTTACAATATTATTGTGGATGGTATCTCTATCCTTCCAGGCACTCTTGTACCCAATTTTGGTGTCATTCTGAACTCCTCATTCTCATTCACCCCACATACTGAATCAGTTGCCAAATTTTGCCTTTCCTATTTCTACAATACAGGAGACACAATGGATAGGTTGCTGGACCTGGAGTCAGGAAGACCTAAGTTCAAATCCAGGTTCAGACGCTTGCTAGCTGTGTGACCCTGAGCAAGTCACTTTACCTTGTTTGCCTCAGTTTCTTCATCAGTAAAATTAACTGGAGAAGAAAATGACCAAGAAAACCCCAAATGGGATCACAAAGAGTCAGATATTATGAAACTACTACAGTATTGTTCATATACATCTCCATTACTCTAGTCATACAAGCATTATCCTTCTTCAAGTTCTCACCTGGACTATTATAATAAATTCCTATTTGGTACATCTCTGACCACTCCAATTCATCCTCCACACAGATGCCAAAATGACTTTCCTGAAATGCAGATTTGAACAAATAACCCTTAAAAACACAAACATACCCACAAACACACAGTCAATAAATTCTAATGACTCTTTATTACATTTGGGATTAAAAATAAATCAGCATCTTGATCTCTTCACAACCTAGCCCCTTTCTACCCTTCCATTAGACATTATTCCCTTCCATGCCCTCTAAAATCCAGTAAAACTGGTCAACTTGCTCTTCCTCGAGCATGATATTCAATTTCCCATTTCCATGACTTTTTGCTGATTGTTATCTCTGTCTGGAATATTCTATTCTCCAATCATACCTCATCTTCCTGGTATGGTGCTTTCCCCTGAAAGGTTACCTTGGACTTTTATTTGTGTTTGTCTTATGTACATCTTTATATGTCCATGTTGCCACCTCCTGTAAAGTGTGAGTTCCTTGAGGCTGAGGATGGCTTCATTTTTGGCTCTGTGACTCCAGGTCTGCAACTAGCTCTATGTGTGAGTGTGTGTGGGGGGGGGGGGGGAGAATATAGGCTGATATACTTTAAATTTAATATACCTTATTAACATTTTTTCTAACACTTTCTTAAGTATAGAGATCAATAAAATAATAAATTGAGCTCTGATCTGTAACATTTGCTTATTTCTGAGGTTGCAAATACTCCCACTGAAAATTTAACAATAGTGTTGACTCTACTACATTCCTACTTATCCTTCATGATGTAATTGGTCCTCTTCAAAAACAAACGATGAAAAACAGCAATGACAATTTATCACCATACAATATCACCAGAAGAGCAGTACTTTAAAAAAAAGAGATAGGTCTTCATTTCAGAAGAAAATTTTGGGTAATTAAAATAAAGTTAGAATTTTTCAAAGACAATTCAGTGTGCTCTTTTACCCCTTTTCAATTATTACTACTATGGTTCACATTCCTATGGTACTTTATAGTTTCAACATGCTTTACATACCCTATGTCATTGAGATAGTGTCAGAAACTAATATTCAGAGACATTAAATGATATGCCTATAATTACACAAAGCCAGAATTTGAACCCAGGTTTCCCGACTCCAATGATCTTTCCATTGACTCACATGTTTATGAGAGGTATTTTGCCAACTAAAATTCCATTACTAAAAACAAAGATAACAATAAGAATAAACGAGGTACCTCACTTATAATTTAAGTGATAGCACCAAGATCCCAAACATATTACCTCACCTAAATGAGTCATCACAATGAATGTCTGAGACAAGAAGGTAATTGATCTATGGGAGGATAGCCAATTACTTCTTGAAAGAGAGACATTTGTGAATACTCTCTTCATCTCAGCAACATCACAACCTAAGTCAAGCATTCTATAGGAATAGATTGCAGCTAGATAGCTTATCATTTCTGCTTCATATCCAACTGGAGATATTCAAAAACAATAATTGGCTTTCTTCATGAACTTCCCGGATGAATAAATATCTTTAAGTTATTTAAAATCTTAACGTATCCTTGAGTTCTTGCGGCAGGATCTCCACAGTCAATGATACTTTACCTATTTACTACACTTAAAAATTAAACTAGAAACTTAAAGTTTTCTTTGAATAATCATAAAAACATTAAGTAAGATATCAGTCTTAAGGATAACAGAAGCAAAAAATATTCTTTAAACAAAACAGATCTGCCCAATAAGAAAATTTATAATGCCAAGTATATTGATTTTTAGATATTAACTGAATATAGAGTGTGATCTGCAATAAATCTAAAGAATTTCTTATGCAGAACTTATTGAATGTACTGGATAATGGGTAAACTAAGTAACAAAACTCCAAATTAAAAAGAAGTCTTTGTCCAAAAGTCAACTCATAAAGCTGAGATCTGATGAATTTAAAATTTCCTTTACTTAAAGTCCTGAATGATAAAATACAATGAAAATAATAAGTATTGCAATATATTAGTTTGACTTTGTCCCATCAAACAAATGTTTTTTTAAACCATAAATTAGTATTTTTGAGAACTTCAGAAAAATCCTGAATCTTTACAAATATTCAGGTAAATAAATAAGTTTAGCAATATGAAATATTTGAAAATTTGGAAGTTGTAAAAGAAAAGTAATATAATTGGGGGAAAATGAAATCAATACAAAGCATAGCAGAAAAGTCTTATAAATTTGCCTGAAATACAGAGATTAAATAATTTGTATGTGGTCACATGGTTAGTACAGCCGCTACTACATCAGTTTTGTTAAATTTAAAAAGTAACAGAAAACACTAATCCATATATACATATATATATATATGGAATATATATATATGGAATCCATATATATATATATATGTGTGTGTGTGTGTGTGTGTGTGTATGTATATATGTATAGAACCCTGCAGATCACAAATGATTTAGTAATTATTAAGTGTCTGATGTCCGATTTGAACCCAGGTACTACTGACTGTAAGGCTGGTGCTCTATTCTTTACGCCACCTAGCCTCCAAACAAATGACTTAGTTTTAAAAAGAATATTATTGCGTGTAGAGTCCAGATGGTGGAGAAAAGGCAGGAACTTGACTAAGCACTCTAAATTCATCTCCAAATAACTCTAAATACTGCCTCAAAATGAATTTTGAAGCAGCAAAACTTACAAAAGATTTGGGGTGAAACAATTTTCCAGCCCAAGACAAAGAAGAAAGAAGGCAGGAAAAAAGAGTCTGTCATACTGGGTGGCAATGGAATGCACTCCAAGTCAAGTACAAATCACATTAGTCTAGACTTTATGCCCGCAAACCTGAATTGCAATCCAAGGGCAAGAAGGAACACTAGCATACCAGAGTATGCAGCCACAGGGCAATGAGACCCTGGTCATAGTTCCAG
Organism: Macrotis lagotis; assembly: GCF_037893015.1. Taxonomy (NCBI): domain Eukaryota; kingdom Metazoa; phylum Chordata; class Mammalia; order Peramelemorphia; family Peramelidae; genus Macrotis; species Macrotis lagotis. Next base: position 472,260,746 of record NC_133666.1, on the reverse strand, counting down.
AGTAGAAAAGAGCTATAGCTCACAGACTAGATCATAGGCCAGGAGAATAGTAAATACAATTTTCCTTAGATCATTATACCTTGAAAGAACTGAAAACCTTCACCCCCAAAACAAGTTCTCCAAATAGTTGTATAAAAAACCCGAATCTTGGAACAGTATCCCCACCCCTCAGGAGCAGAACCCAACTTTAACTAAGTTAAAAGTAAGGGGGAAAAAATGGAAATATAAGCAAACATCAACAAAAGAACCTGACAATAGAAAGTTACTATGAGGACAAAGAAGATCAAAACTCATTCAGAAGACAACAAAATCAAAATTGCTACATCCAAAGCCTCAAAGAAAAATATGAATTGTTCTCATACCATGGCAGAGTTCAAAAGGGATTTTAAAAATCAAGGGAAAATTGGGGGAAGAAATTAGAGAGATGCAATAAAATCATGAAAAGGAGTCAATAGCTGTGTAAAGGAAGCACAAAAAAATACTAAAGAAAATAATACTTTAAAAAACAGAATAGGAAAATTTTTTTAAAGACAAAAAATTCACTGAACTTCTTAAAAAGTAGAACTGATCAAATGGAAAAGGAAGTGCCAAAGTTCACTTTAATTCCTTAAAAATTAGAATTGAACAAGAGAAACTTAATGATTTCATCAAGAAACAATAAAACAAAATCAAATGAATGAAAAATAGAATGAAATATAAAAGCAACTGATCTGGAAAATAGATCGAGGAGGGATAATCTAAGTATTTTCAGATACCTAAAAACCATGATAAAACAAAGAACCTAAATACATCTTTTTTCAAGAAATAATAGAGGTGGCTAGGTGATGCAGTGGATCAAGCATCAGCCCTGGAGTCAGGATTACCTGAGTTCAAATCCGACCTCAGACACTTAATAATTACCTAGCTGTGTGGCCTTGGGCAAGCCACTTAACCCCATTTGCCTTGCAAAAACCTAAAAAAAAAAATTATCAAGGAATACTACTTCTCTGATATTCTAGAAGAAGAGAACATAATAAAAAGTTGAAAGGGTCTGCCAATCACTTCTTAAAAGAAATTCCATAATGAAAAACCCCAAGAATATTTTAGCCAAAATGCAGAGCTTCTGCATCAAGAAGAAAATGTTGTGAGCAGTCAGAAAGAAACAATTTAAATATCATGAAGCCACAGTCAGTATAATCAAGATTTACAAACTTCTACATTAAAATATCAGAGGGCTTGGACTATGATATTATAGAGGGCAAAGGAGTTAGGATTACAACTAAGAAAATATACCAGCAAAACTGAGTATAATCTTTCAGGGGGAAATGTATATTCAATGAATTAAAGAATTTTTAAGAATTCCTAATGATAAGATAAGAGCTGAATAGAAAATATTACTTTCAAATGCAAGACTCAAGAAAAGCATAAAAATGTAAACAGGAAAGAATAAATATTAAGTAATCAATGAGGTTAAACTATTTATATTCCTACATAGGAAGATAATGCATGTAATGTCTAAGAATGCTATCATTATTAGGGCATTTGGAAAGAATATACATAGATAGAGGATGTAGCTATGAATTGGATATGATAGAATGATATCTAAAAAAATTAAATTAAAGTATGGGAAGGAAGAATGAACTGAGAGAAGGGGAAAGGAAAAAGTAAGAGTGGGGTAAATCATTTCACCAAGAAGTGTGAAAAGAGCTTTTACAATGGAGAGAAAAATGGAGAGATAAGGAGAAGTGCTTGAACCTCATGCTCATTAGATTTGACTCAAGAAAGGAATAATATATACACTCAGTTGGCTATAGAAATCTAACTTACTCTACAAGAAAACAGGAGGAAAAGGCAATAGAAGAAGTGGGAAAGGGCAATAATAGAAGGGAGACTGGGGGAAGTAGCAGTCAGAAACAAAATACTTTTTTAGGATGGACAGGGTGAAAGTAGAGAGAAAGTAGGATAAATAGGAAAAAATAGGATGAAGATAAATTAATAAGTATATGAAAAAATTTATATAAATTTTCTTTGAAAAAGACCTTATTTCCCCAAAATTAGAGAATTAAGTCAAACATAAAAATAAGAGCAATTTCCCAAATGTCAGTCCAAGGATATGAACAGCTTTTAGACAAGTTAATCAAAACTATCTATAGTCGTATGAAAAAATGCTCTAAATCACTGCAGATTAGAGAAATACAAATTAAAATAATTCTGAGATTCTACCTCATACATAGCAGAGGCTAATATGACAGAAAAGGAAAAGAACAAATGTTGGCAGGGCTATGGAATGATTGAGACACTAATATACTGTTGGAGAAATTGTGTACTGATTCAACCATTCTGGAGAATAATTTGGAACTATATCCAAAGGACTATAAAACCACACATATCCTTTGACCCAGCAATACCACTACTAGGTCTGTATCCCAAAGAGACCATTGTGTTTGACGGGAGTTTCGCTACCTTTTCAAATTGAATTTATCTACATTGTTGTAGTCATTGCATACATTGTTCTTTTGGCCTTAATTTACTCGCTTCATGTAAGTCTTTCTATGATTTCCTGATTTCTTAATATAAAAGTTTCCTTAAAAGTCATAATATTCTATAGTATTCACATACTATAATTTGTTCAATAATTTATCAGTTACCAGGCATCTATTTTTTTCCTAACTTTTTATTATCAAAATTATTCTGTGATGTATTTCTGTACATATATGGGTCTTTTCTTGCTGTCAATAAATCTTTTGCTATATAATTCCAATAGTGAAATCTCTAAGATAAATGCTATGAAAAATGTGGAAACATTTCATAATGGCTCAGTTGAATCATAGCTTCAACCATGGTGAAATGGCATAACTGTCTTTCTATGACAATGAGTTTTCCCATCTTTTAGCATTTTTGTTAGATTGATGGGTATGGTGTAGGATATTAGAGTCATTTTAATTTACATTTCTTCAATTATAAGTGATCTTAAACATCATTTCACATATTTCTTTTGAAAATTTATGCTCTTTTTCCATTTGTCTATTGGAAAATGACTCAATTATATATATGTGTGTTCATATCAATTCCAAATAAATATCAAATTTTTATCAAAGATTAAATGAAAAGATTTTTTCATATTCTTCATTGTAGCCACTTGTTTTCATTTGTGCAAAAGGTTTTGCAGTTACTGTAATCAAGATTCAAGTCAGTCTTCTGTGATTTCTTCTAATTTCTTCTCTTCTAATTATTATTTTTCCCCTGTATAAAACTGTGAAATATATAACCTTCCTTTCTGTTCTAATTTTTATATTGAAATTGCCAGCCTATGATTCCAACCAAATCTTAGCATTTCCTTCCATATCCTCTCCATTCCAATCAAATCACACTATTTGTATCCCTCTAGTAGACCACTATGTCTTTATTCCCATTGTTCCCTGGGTTTGGAATTTTGACTCTCATCTCCTGACCTACTGAATTCCTTCCAAATTCTTCCTAAAAATCTGATTCAAGGGACAGCTAGGTGGCGTAGTGGATAGAGTACTGGCCCTGGAGTTAGGAGGACTTGAGTTCAAATCCAACCTCAGACACTTAATAATTACCTACCTGTGTGACCTTGGGCAAGTCACTTAACCCCACTGCCTTGCAAAAAAAAAAGTCTAATTTGAATGCTGTCTCCTCTTTGAACTCTGATTTCCCTATTACAACATAAAATCACTCTTTTGATATCACATAGCACTTTGTAACTCTCTAGTACACTTATGTATTGTTATATATCATATAATTTTTGTATATGTTATATCCTTCTAAAAGACTATAAGATTCACGAGGGAGAATGAATGATTTTCTAAACTTTCTATCTTACTGATATTGTACTATAAAAGTTAAAAGATGCAGCCCTCCTTTCTGCCAGTGATCAATAATACCATTTTCAGGAACTGTATTTTGCAAGAGTTTATAAGAAGGTAGCTTTTTGTCTGAATTAAATGTATCATTATGTTTTTTAAAAAATAAAAAATGGAATGTACAAAATAATGGGGGGTAGGTTTGTTTGTTTGTTTGTTTGTTTGTTTTTTGCAAGGCAAATGGGATTAAGTGGCTTGCCCAAGGCCACACAGCTAGGCAATTATTAAGTGTCTGAGGTGAGATTTGAATTCAGGTAATCCTGACTCCAGGGCCAGTGCTCTATCCACTAAGCCACCTAGCTGCCCCTAAAATAATGATCATGGTAGATAGTTACATAGGAGAAAATGTGGTTCAAAGATAGAAGTGGGGTTTGGTTTTTTTCCTCTGATATCAATCCTGTAATACTTGCCTCCACTATATAGGGATTATAGGAACCTGACACAGTGGATTCAAGTATACACCCCACCTAAAGTCAATAATTGATACCATGAAAACTTGTTAAGCAAAAAAATAGGAATTATAGAAGACATTAAAGTTGGACGATATAATTGAATGTCAGACAACCTGAATAAAAGAAGGGAGAAAAAGATGCAAGGCGGTAACAAAATTAGGCTATAATCAATTTCCTAGTCCCTACTGAGTATAATCTAAAGGAAGTAAAGGGAGGAAAGAGAATGATCATAGAAGATACTATCATGGATATGTTCTCCATTTACTATAGCTGACTATATTGCCTACATACTGAACAATTTCATCACATCATTTCTCAATATTGTAATATGTGCCCAGACTTCTTATGCAAACTAACAAATATACAAAGGAAAACACAAATTTAAGTATTAGTCATACAACCTATTTCCACAAACTCTTTTCAGACTCCTTTTTTTGCCCTCAAACTTTACAACACACCTTAAAACTAAGGTTCAGACATCAAATAACTTCCTTAGTTAGAGACTGCAGCCAGTATCAAACACCAGCAATAATCCTGCCTACCTCTAGTTAAATGTAGTATCTTCAGATGAAATACCAGGACATTCTCTTAGCAGAACAGTTATGCATACTTCCTCTTTGTTTGCCTCTACAATTCATGTGCATTGCCTATGCTGATGTGCTAACAATATCCGTCATTCTAATGCATATCCTCTTTGACACATGAGGATGTGGGAATGAAAATAAGTTACCTGAAGACTTTTTTTAGCTGGTCCCCTGACACTGGTAGACATGCTTTCATCTTATCTTTACATCATCAAGTCTTGAAGGGAGACAGGAAATCTAAGATATACGACTGAAGAAGCAGAACACTACAGGCCTGGGAGAAGAATCGGGCAGAGATAAGAGATGCAGTCTCATACCCAAGGAATATGCTTCAATTAGATGCTTGCTGGATGACACATTGGCTGATTAAGGAAATTTGACTTAGATTGTCAGAGCTTGGAGGAATAAGCAATCAACTATTGCCTCACTTTACAAAAGTTAAAACTGAGATCTAAAGGAAAAAATGACTTCCTCAGGTTCTGCAATTCAAATATTTTATCTCATACTGTAAATAATATGGGTACATAGGTACAAAATCTACACACACACACACACACACACACACACATACATACACACACACATACACACACACCACACACTCCTTAGCCTGAGAAACTCCCTAACTGCCAAATTATACTTTATCCCAAAACCATCCTAAGACTATGTACTCTATGCAACTAACTACCTGTTCTGGAATCAACTTTCTTCAGAGTGATACCATCTTTCCATCATTATGCTATTCCCTATGTAGTTCTTTTAAGCTCCTGAGTCAATGAGACCCTGGGCCTAAAGAGTTTGCTCTTGATTATGGTCCCAGAAGAATACTATCTCAAATCATAACATGAATGTAAACTCCAAGGGAAGTTCTCATTTTTGTCTTTGATTCCCCATACATAACAAAATGCTTTACACACAGTAGTTAAATAAATACTTATTGTTTCCAGTGAAGTGGTCTATTACTTACCTAGGATCTTGAAACTTCCCCCCTCTTCCACCATGATAAATTGGCTGCAATTTACACTACTAGTCTGGATATTCACAGGCACCATGCCAGACACAAAACAGGGGCCCATAAAAGACATCACAGATGTATCTAAGGCACTCAACTTACCCATGGTTTCAAGTTTTGGTGATATCCTGATTACCCTGTTAGTTTTCACTAGTTTACCTGCTGCCTGTATTTCTGTATAGGTCTGAATGGATGCTTCATAGAGTTTGTCCTGCCCAGCCAAACTGAGTGCATTTACTGACCTCAGGCTTCTCAGAACTGAAGTTATCCTAGTTTGACATGAGGTCAAATCCTGAGGTCATTTGGTCTCCCTAAACTGGCTCTGTCATACTGGTTCTATCTCATTCCTGATCATTCCTATTATCCTTAGTTCCAGGTGTTTATTAAACTGTTCCAACAAGTTCATCAGTATTACTAAGTTATATAGAACAAGATTTCTTGCCCACTAATTACTTAAATATCTTAAAATTTTCCATCAGTATTAGAGTCTCTGGTCCAAGATGGCTCTAAGTTCATGAAATTCATTAAGGTATTCCTTTAGAGAATACCCCAAGTCATACACATGGTAGTAAACAGCTAAAGTAAGCACATTCAGAATTTACTAGAAAAATCTACCCAATTGTCAGTGATTCCTCCAACAACTTCCCTTTCTTGGAGGAATTAAGCAATCTTGAGCTACACCTTTCTTCTTATCAACAATGAAAACTAAGCCAGTTTTCCCCACTCACTCCCAAAGAGGTAGCCTTGGGTCTTCCTACCCTATTAGCCCCCAAAGACAAATACTTATTTCTGCTGCCCATAGAATAAGTGAAACCAGAGACAGGTTATTATAGAATAAGAACTCAGAAAGATCTCTATTGCTACAACATTAATAGAGATGCCACACTAACCTGTGTGGGGTGTTCCTACTGCACTGAAACCAACAACATCACCCCCCATAATCCATGCAACTGCTCTTTTGGCACCTTTCCAGGGTTCTGCAGCTACTATCAGTTGCTCTTACAAGACATACACGAAATGGGAAGAGAAAAGACTGGTCTCTAAAGGTACTATCACAGACACAAACTTAGTTTACACTGAGGCAGAGACAAGCTCCCCAGGGTTTCAACATGAGTCCAGACTTTGAAACAATGCAAAAACATATAACAGCCTCCTTGTTTCCAAAAAGATCCAACTTGGGCTCATTATTTAATTTTTAGAAAACTACAGTGTAGTGTATACAGGTAAGTATTATATGTAGTTCTTATTCTGCAAGATGACAAATTGAAACAAGTGTGACAGATGTTAACACCAAGAAAGTAGGATCCTCATGAAAACGGCACACCTCTCAATGACTAGTGCAAAGGTCCTATTAAAAACAAACCTGTCTATTTAAAAAAGAGATTTTTTGAAAGCCTATTTTATTTGGCTTAGAAGGATCTAAAGGAATTTTTTTCTTGGAAACAAATAGTACAAATAAATTCCAACACAAGTCAAAAGGAACCTGCAAAAAAGTATACACACACATATATTTAAATATGTAATACTTAATTCATGACAGGATTTAGGACAAACCAAGTTATGCACTATCCTATTTGCCAATTTCTAAAATACTGCCTTAAAGTTTTTCTTGAGAAAGAAATTCCTTGAAATGGTGACCAAGAATAACCAAAAACTTTTTTCTCATCCAGGTATTTTAACCAATTCTACTAAATTTAATTCAATAGGTATCTATTAAGTGTCTATTTTATACAAAGCACTGTAAAAAAAAAAAAAAGACAAGAAGACCCTTGCCCTGCAAGACTCATATTCAAGTGGACTGTGATTGAAAAATGAAAACAGCTCTATTTTTGAAAATGAAAACCATACTAAATCAATACACTGCCCGTGGACACTGCTACAGGATACTACAAACTTAGTCTGCCCCAGATGCTGTTTTCTTCATAAATATTAAGCATTAAAAGCACCAAGGTGTGCAATTTAGTTTACCAATTGTATTTCCCACCCCCATCCCCCAATCCATGCACCCTGAAACATGAGGCAAAAACATTGAAACAACTAGCCAGACTCCCAGCAGACTCATGAAATGTTTGGGAAGAAGCAGCCCACAACAGTACTTCAAACATTTAAGATTGTTACTTAGCAATCTGAGGCAGTTTCCTTCGTGGGCAGCCCCCTCCATAGAGGCTGGCCCAGAGCAAACCAGAAAACTACAAAACATCGTGACAAGCCATATAATAGCAAAAGTATAAAATGAACAAACATCTCATACAGTATCATTCAGAGCCTCAAGAGAATCCCACATGCTCAGAAAACCGCAGACATTTCTTTTGAATTCTCAAGTGCCATATTCTAAAAGTTAATCAAGCAATTTACAAAGCGGTCTTTGGCACAAATCATGCCTAAACACATATTATTTATCCCTTCCTCATGACTTTGAAAAAGAAATGCTATATTATATTCATTCAGGAAAGGAGTCTAAAAGAGGACTCCAATTAAATCTATAGATGCTCTGCTTTTTGTGTCATTGGTTAAAATAAAAACCCTTATTTTTATACTATATATATATATATATATATATGTCCTTTCCAAACCAGTCTAAACCACGCCCCCAACCATCACATTTCTTATCTAACAATCTTTAAAGTGATTTTTCCAAGTCAAATAAACCTCCCACTGCATGCTCCAGTGGTTCTCTCCTTTTTCAGTTTTCTCCCTGAATAGAATCTGAAGTACTTACAGGTCAACCTCCCATAATTCCCATAAGTCTAAAATCACCTTGAGGTATTCTAAAGATTCCTTAAGGGCTCCCGAAAGACAGGACCAATTCATCACACGGACGCCTAGCCGTCAAGCCACGAGGCAATCTCGCCCCAGCCAGGAGGAGTTAAATAAATCTCCTGGAATTCAGTCGCCAGCCTTGTAAGGAAATCCCAGACCCCGGTTAGGATAACCTGCTCTGGATGGATGTCCTCCGCAGATGCACCAATGTGACTTTGTGCGAGCTGCTGAGACTCAGTCTGTTACAACTGGCATCACTTGCCACAGGCAAGTCATCACGAGGAACTGACCTTGGCAAAAGCACATTTTGCACTTCGGTGCTGTTCAAGTGGGTTAGAGAAAACGAGAGGCGGGGCTGGGAGCCTGAGGGTGGGGGCAGAGGGATGCAGGAGGGAAGACAGACAGCGCACCTCGCAGAAATCTCCTGCCACGCTGCCCACGCGCTCTCGCGCGCTGTTACCAAAGTTCTATCACCTACACAGGGAAAGCGAACCCACAAAGCCTCACTTTCCAGCCCGCTGCTAAAATCCCATAAAAAGAAATACTATTTCAAATCTTCCCCCATATGGAAAAATACACACGCCATGAAGCAACCCAGAGTTTCTGAAGGGTTTATTTTTATCTCTCATTCCCCTCACCACCCACATCCACCTCCACTAAACCACGTTCCTCCCTCCACGAACTTTCTACGTGGAAAATTTCCTAGCTTTTTAGCAGTCTGGTGATATTTCTCTAGTTATCAGTTGCTAGTGCTTCTTGCCTTATAAGTTTAAAACAAAATAAAACGGTGATATATTTTTCAGCTAAGATTTCTTGGGATCGTCTCCTAGTAATAAGGAAATAGAGAAAGGGTGACCATAATCATGCCTTTCAGAAAATCACGTCCATGGGAGTAACAACATGCCAACATATTTAAAATATATACTTGAAGTAAGGGCCAAGTGATTTCAGGGTGAGGAAGCATCTTGCAGCTGCTTGGGTGGGGGTGGGGGGGCCTGGGAGGATCCAGATCAGCAAAAGTCTCATGTAGGAAGTGGTCTTGAACTGCATTTTGGATCAGTGTAAAGAAAGAGGCACTGCCAAAGAGGCCAAAGCTGTTACTTAATCCAAAGATAGAGCCATTCCTTTATGTATATAAAGAGTATACACCAAAGCCCAGGGAACCTTAACTCTGCTGTCTACCTTTGGCAGCCTAGTTAAGATGTGGGCTGATTTTCGAAATGATGTTTATTGCCTACTTTCATATTTGAAAGAAATATTCTTTCAGTTAAAAGTAAATGAAAATAAAGATGAATTTTTTTTACAGCCAAATTCACAGACCTCCCCCCAATTTCTTCCCAGATCCCTTCAGGGGTTCTGTGGACACTCCAGTTAAGGACTCCAACCAAAGAATAATGCATGTCATAGAACAGCAGCAACAACAATAATAGAAAAATGTTTATATTGTGCTTGAAGATTACAATACAAGTACTAAATATATTATTGCATTGGATCTTATCTTTATATTACAGATGAAATACCTTACTCATAAAATAAATTGTGTTTCCCATTACAATTCCATCTTGTACCAAGAAAAAGAAGAGGGAACTAGAAAGGGAAAGGATAAAGATGAGCAGGGAAGAAAAGAAATTGAACAAAGGAAGAGAAAAAGAGAAAAATGGTGCTAACTTCTGGGATTCCTTCCTAATACCCTTCCCTTTGTATATGGGTTAACTTGGAGTTTTTTACCTCAACTTTTAGAACCCTGGAGAAGCTATGTGGCAGATGTGTCCATTTTCCTAGCTCCCCTCTCATTCTTTGTCACAGAGAACAAGAGAATGGAAAATGGAGACAAGACACAGAGCCCTGACTGTCTCAAATGCATTACCCCCTCAGATAGATGAAAGTAGGAGTGAGGGAAAGGCAGAAGACAGGCAGCTAATGAGTAGTTGATAATAGATGAAGATATTAGAATTTCAAGATATCTACAGCAATGTGATGTGACCAGATCATGTCCACTCCTTTAACCCCGCCCCCCCCATCCTGTCACAAGATCACTCCTAATCCTAGGTATTAAAATACAAAGAGTGGATCGATTTTCTGTTATATTGAACCTATAGAGTTTAGAACCCTTGGCCTGAAAGGGCTAGACCAACAAGTTTTCTAAGGGAAGCCTCTAAAATATAAACCTCATTTTAAAGTAGGCTTTCATGCTTGAGGCATGATGCAGTCATTCTACACCTTTAATTGTTTTCATCTCATAACATTTCAAAAATTTAATCTAGTTTCCTGCAAAGTATCAAGTACAGTTGTATAGATAGAACTGGCATAAATAAACTTTATCTGTATTAATCAATGTTGACAGCAGTAATATACACTCCAAGTTAAAGCTTCTCCAGTATTATTGATCTCCTTTGATTTAACCTTACAACTTTAAATGTAACATGAAGAGAGGAAGCTAAGGTGGGGAGGAGTAACTTGAATCTAAGATTATTTTTTCTAATTGCTTAAAAAGTCCAGACCTTGGGACCATAAGTCTCACAATGGAGCACATTTCCTACATCTCTCTGGTCCCATAATCCATTTCAATTCTCCAAGGATTACCTGAAATGATAGCAGGGATTTCCCAATTTGATCCTTTATTGTTCATAAATGACAGCAAAAGATCTCCAAGTTTTGAAGTGTTGCTTTCTGATAAAGAGAAAGCAAAAACCAAATATTCAGACTGAATCAATGACTCCTATCCCAGGATATCTTCCTCTACCATTGAGTAACTTTGCAATAAATCTTGTCTAAGATTTCATCACCAATGGCACCATTTACTGAACCTTAGCTCTAAGTTAGATACTTAAGGAATTTCTTTCAACACAATTTTTCTGCTACTGAAAATGAAAGGAAAAATGAGTAAATCTCTAAATTTCCCAATCCAGTCTAGCATATTTTCCCCCTTAGAAAAGATTAAAAGTTCTTTCTCATTTTCTCCCTTTTCTAAAGACCTTATAGTATTTGACAACCCCCCCCCTTCAAGAGCATAATATCTCAAAAAGGTCTAAGGGAAGTTCCAAGGTTGACCCTTTAACCAATGTAAGGAGTCTGGCACAAAATAAGAATTGAGAGCTAGTCCTAGTTTTGACCAAGGGCCAAGAAGGTCTACTTTCCTTGTGGAGTCACATTTCTGCAGTCACTGCATAACTTTAAATGCCCATACCACCTGTCCTAAGCAGGGAAGTAGAGCAAAAAAAAAAAAAAAGTGTGATTATCACCTTATCCATTTTATCAGCATTTAGTAATGTCTCACAATCCAGCTGTGAATTGTTTAGAGGACATACTTTTTGCAAGTAGCAGAGCAAAAATAAATTCCAGGACAGTCAGCTGTAAGAACTTATTTCTAGAGGTGTGAAGGTTTTTATGACACCTCTGAATCCAAATCTGTGCTCGTAAATTTACTCGGATTCATAGGGCCACCTACAGTTCTGCATATCACGCCTCTTAATGGCTCTCTTGCCCCAGACACAGGAACCAGTCTTGTCTTACTCAAACCTAAAGTCAATACATGATAGTGCAGTCAAGAAAAAATTTTCATAGGTCTTTGAATATTACTTCCTACAGCAGTGGGAACATTCTATAATTAAGTATAAGGAGATTATCAATCACCTTGTCAATTTGCAAGAATTCAAACTTTCTCTTGTGATTTCTATTTTGCAAATCCAAGGGCACTTGGATTGATGTACAACCTGCCTGCTCAGCCACGAAAAGCCTGTTCAATCAGCATCTGCTTCCCGAAGGGAATGTTGACTTCAGGAGATAATGAAAGAAAAGCTGTATAAACTATACCCCCACTTTCACCTCTCTAGTGGATCTCAGGAACTATTTTCCAACAACTGTATAAAGGTAGGACATTGTCACAATAAGCTGGTAGGTGATAAAAGAAACTATGTGAGAATTAGGGCAATTGATCAGTAGTCACCAAAGCAAAGCCATGGAATCAGCAGAGACAAGAGAGTGTGGGCAGCACATGTACTTAAAAACAGAAATGCACCCCCACCAAACACATAAATAATGTCCCTTTTTAAAAGCATGACATCCATCAGGTAAAAGTTCACAAAAACTGAATCTCATGACCCATACAGACTGGACCTGGAAGTCTGTAAAAGTAAAATCTCCTTTCTTCTCACATTTTTCCACATTTTCAGGCCTCAGTCAAACTAGAAGAAGGAAGGAAGGAAGGAAGGAAGGAAGGAAGGAAGGAAGGAAGGAAGGAAGGAAGGAAGGAAGGAAGGAAGGAAGGAAGGAAGGAAGGAAGGAAGGAAGGAAGGAAAAAATTCAAAACATGAGATCCATTTGAACTCATCTTGCACCTAGCTCAAGGGATGAGACAAGGTCCTTCATGAATCATCAATTTCTTAATTTAAAGTGTATTCCTACATAAAAAGGACTAGGTGGAAAATGCTAGAAGAACTTCTAGGGAGTTTTCATAAAATATGCCTGCCTGAAGCAGTGAGACATTTACTTAACAAGATTTATTTCAATGAGTCAAAAAAACCTTAGGAAAACTTCATACTTTCCCAAATGCTCTCTCAGAACATTTCCTTTTCTGATCCTTCAGCAGCCCTGGGAAGTAGGTAAGTGATACTCATTTTACAATTGAGGCAACTAAGGCAAAAACTGAATGAGACAGAGGTACCCAGGCAGTGGCCAGTAGCATTCAAGGACACTGAAGTGAGCTCATAGGATATTTCAAATTTTTCAATTAAAACACAGCAATACTCAACATCTGTCAGATACTACACAAGATACTAGCCTATACTTTGGATTACAGCAGTAATTTGCTTATTTGCTAAGTCATATCTTTCTGATGTTAGGTTTCTGACAGTTTCTGTGAAAAAAAAGCAAGTACCTTGGGCAAATCAACATGGAACAGGAAATGAGACTGACTAGCTCCAAGCAAAGGATTGGTGGAATCTAAGCAGATTTCAAAGTTTCAGAAGTTGTGTGTTGTCTAACAGTTCATATTTCTCAATACTAAGCAATTGCAATTAAGAATGAAAAACATGTATTGCTTTTCTTTCAGTTTATATTATTTTTTCAAACGGATACTAAGCTGTTTGAACACAAATACTTATTAATTTGTTTGAATCTAACTACTTAATAAATGGAATCACTTGGTATTTCCCTTGGTCTAAGGTTACTGTGAGAAAAAAATCGTTGAGACTCTAAAAATACCATGAACCAAGAAAATTTGGGAATCTTTGGATTAAATGTTTCGCTAAGAAAACTAACTTAAACTTATACGGCATTTTTGCTACTATATGATTTGTAATTTATCAAAAGGTATTTTATGTGGGCGGCTAGGTGGCGCAGTGGTAGAGCACCAGCCCTGGAGTCAAGAATACCTGAGTTCAAATCTGACCTCAGACACTTAATAATTACCTAGCTGTGTGGCCTTGGGCAAGCCACTTAACCCCATTGCCTAGCAAACCCGCCCCCCAAAAAAGTATTTTATTCACTGGTCAGCCCCTAGTTTGTAAGTGGTTTTAGTTTCAGATCTGGGGTCCACAAATATGCAGAGACTGAAAATGTTACAAAGAACTAGAGATCAAGGCCAAATAGCAAAGATCTACAATTCCAAACTCTCTCTCCCAAATACCCCTAAACTTGGACACATATATAAGAAATGAAAGGAAGAAAAAAACATTAGGCCCTTTCCTTAGCTCATACCATAGATATTCTAATATATGAATCAAACTTTTTTAATTCAACATCTAAGTTGAAAAAATTTTTAATTAAAAAATAGAAATTCAGATTAGAATAGACTTTGGAGATTTACTAATTCAGTCTCATTTTACATATAAAGAAACTGGAACCCCCAAAGTGAAATATTTTATTGATTTTCTTATAGATAATGACTGATCTAGGACTAGAACCAGGAACTCTTGACTCCCAGTTCAGGAAGTTTTCCACTATACTACCCTGCCTGTAATGAAAAACTCAGAATCCAAACTAATTAGCTTAACTCTTTTTTTTCATATTCTACACACTCAAGTATCTAAAATGTAATCATGACACTTGATGTTTTCAACGAGTTGTGGGAAATGTAAAAAACAGACATATTTGTATATCTATATCCCTCTACAAAAAATAATATATAAAGAATGGAGGGGTGAGGAGGTATCAAAGAATCCTATATTATTTTTGTTTTTCCCATAAATCAGAGAAAAGGATGACGATGTGCATAGATATCATCAATGGAGAGAACACTCACAACAATGAAATTATAGATTAAAGTATCAAAGAGTAGAGCTAAAGCAGAGAAATAATTCTTATACCTGAAGACATGCATCACTTTTTTCAAAGAAAAAATTAAACAAAAAGCAAAAAAAAAACCCAACAACACATAAGCCAGCTAACAATGTCACCTTGATTCAACAGGCATTTATTAGGCATCTAACGTGCCAGGAACTATGCCCTCGCTCCCCCACCCACCCAGGAAAATAGTACCTTAAAAATTTTCTCTCCCTGTTAGTCCTGGTAGTCAAATTTCTATCATTCCACAAAATGTTGTGGAACACAAAGAGAATGCAAGAAAGAAAGACCAACCACTTGGAGAGAAAAAGCACTAAGATCTACTCACCTTACAAATTGCATGCATTACTGGTGTTTGTTCTTGAAACTGGCCCAAATGGAAGATGGCAGCTTAGTGTTGTAAATGTAGATTATCCTATTAAAAAGAAAAATAGTTTCAGTAAATACCATTCTCACTTAGTATCCCAAACACAAAATCCTAAGAGTCTGTACAAGAGGTCCAATGACACCTTTTACTCATTAGAAATCTGTATTTCCTCTTTTGCAGAAGGGAGGCATATGAATAATGGATAATTCAGAAGGAATAGAGTGGGAGAAGCTAAGTTTTGTAACTCCAGCTGCAAAGCAATTTACAGTGCTTATTTTCCATAACCTATTTCTCCTACATGTAAGAGATCTTCCTCCCACTTGGTGCTTCAGACACTGTCCAGTTCAATTTCACAAATATTCTTTCTCATCATTATGCCCATTCAACATTTATTGAGCATCCACTGTGTACATCACACTGTAACTTGGTGCTGGGCACCATACTCAGTCCTCACTCCTCTGTTGCCTTTGCTAAGCAGTTTCCAAGTAAACCCACTACCACTTTGCCTCATATTCCACAGGCATCTCTCCCAGCACCCATCCCTGCCAATATGTAGGATTAAACTACTTTCCAAGGTTGAATAAGCCGCCATCTGTCTATCTTACGTGGTACTGTGTGCCATCCAGGAGACTTGCCCCTCAGAGCGTGTTCCTACCATATGTCACTCTCAAGTGATCAACCAATGCCAAGACATCTGAATAAAAATGTCTAAGGGTAGCTGGAAGACCCTCTTAGAATTCCAGCGGCAGTTCACCAAGGCCAGGTATGTCAAAATGACTTATTGTTTTCTATAGTTCCACCTGAGCATTGCCAATGCAAAACTCACAAACATTCCTCTCCCCCCCCCCCCCCCCCCCCCCGCCGTGCTCAGCAAAGGAAGAAAACAATTTCGTTTCTCTCTTCCAATGTCTACTTTGAGTTTCTTCTCTGCAACCAGCTCAGTCAATCTGTATATGTTCCAAAGACTGCACCATTTCTTCAGAGGCAGAATTCAGAAAACTAGCACACCATTTAGTGTACTTATCAGCTACTTCAGATATTTACTTATATATTTTGAGAGGGGAAAGGAAAAAAAATAAGTTTAAGGGACTGAAGAAATTAGTTTTCTAGAAGATCAGAAATATTCTCCCTGAAATAAATGCTTTCTGGCACATAGTAAGTACATAATAAATGCTTATTAATTGATGTCTACACCTTCACATGTAGACTGACACAAAAACAGCAAGTTCTACTTCTGAAACATAAATTCTAATCCAATTGTCAATTCTGTTTCAGCAATAAAACATTCTAAAATTTAAAATGGAATATTTTAAGCTATTTTCAGTAGGTGGTTGTTGTTGTTGTTGTTGTTGTTGTTGTTGTTGTTGTTGTTGTTGAGCTCCGTTTAGAAAAATAAGTTAAACTTAAAGATTCAGCTGCTTCCATGCATTAGCTTTTTCCTCTAGGGTAAAAAATAGAAATCTTATGGGTTTTCATTTTTTTTTAAATCACAAGTTAGTGGGGAAAAAAGGACAAAGAAAAAGAGATCAAAAGTTGGGTCTGTCTTAGATTTCAGGTTTTTGCAAGGCAAAATGGGGTTAAGTGGCTTGCCCAAGGCCACATAGCTAGGTAATTATTAAGTGTCTGAGACCGGATTTGAACCCAGGTGCTCCTGACTCCAAGGCCGGTGCTTTATCCACTGCGCCACCTAGCCACCCCCAGTCTTAGATTTCAAATAGTCATCATCAAAACTAGATATTTAAAAATAGTTCAATTAGCCAAAATCCTTTTAAAAGGATCGAATGAAAATTTTATATTTATCTTCTTATAGATAGTTGCCATGCTCCCCTGATATCTTTATTTAAGAATTTACAGTATATTTCTTCTCCCTCCAAAATCACTTAGAAAACTTGAACATTCCCTAAAAGATTTCTCTGTGCTTTGGCTCTATCCCTTAAGCAGCAGGATTCTAAGACTGGAGTTATGAAAAACAACAAACACCAGTTGCATGTCACATAAGGCAGTTCCAAATCACCTTGATTTGACAGGCATTTATTAGGCACCTAATGTACTAAGTATCAGGAATGTGAAAACAAAAATGAGGTATTTCTTCTCCTCAAGAACCTTTTGTCTCCCAAATATGTTTTTATCACTCATGTGTCCGCCCCTCACTCCTCTGGAAAATGGCACCTCAAAAATTCTCTCTCCTTAAGTCCTAGTAGTCAAATTGCTTTCTATCATTCCACAAAATGGTGTGGAGTACAAAGATAATACTGGAAAGAAAGACCAACCATTTTAGTTGGTTGGTTCCAAATAAGAAAGAATAAACACTTAATTGAAATTTTAAACTGGCAGTGAGAGAATGAACAAAAGAGTCTAAGCATTTGGAAAGATAATTGACTTCACAGAAAGATGTCGAAGAGAATGAATAAAACAACACTGAATGAAAGGTGCCAGCTAAGAAATGCTTAGAAAAAATAGTCAGATTGTTGAACATGATTGCTGCAGAGTGGTGGAGGATCTGAGAGTATCTCCTCTAATTCCTTCAGTTTACACATGTTCTAGAGAGGAGAAGTGATTAGCCCTGGTGGCATTTACTATCTCACCAGATCTCAAAATGTTTACTAGACAACTTTCATCTCTGTCAAGTCTAGGACACAGTTTGTGCTTAACTGTAAAGTTTGACTCTAAAGTTAAGGAAAGAAAACAAAAAATCAATGTAGAAAATGGATAAATTCCAGTAGAGGGTAGGGGAAGACATTGGGAGGAAATGAGGCAAATATAAGAGTGGTTTTCCATCTCCTTCTCCAGTTTATTTAACAGCTAAGAAACTGAGACAAAGTTAAGGGACTTACTGAAGTTCCCACCATTAGCAAATATTCAAGATCACATTTGAACTCAGGTCTTCCAAGACTCCAGGTCAGGCACTCTATCTGCTATGCCACCTAGCAACATCAATATAGACATGGTAATTAAACCCACGAGATCTGATGAGGTCACCAAGTAAAATAAATCAGAGGAAAAGGGATAGAAACCTGAGGGACACTTGTGATGAAAGGGCATGATCTAGAGGAGGATCCAGCAAAGGGGAAAGAGAGAAGGAGCAAACAGATAAGAGGAAAACCAGGAGAGAATGGTGTTCTGAAACTTTAGAGAGAAGAGTGTCAAGGAGAGAATGATCAATAGTGTCAAAGGCTGCAGAGGCCAAGGAGAATAAGGACTGAAAAATGGCCATTGAATTTGGCAACTAACAGACCTCTGGAAAGAGCAGTTTTGGTGGAATAATAAAATCCCAAATCAAATTATAAGGTGTAGAGTGAGTGGAGAGAAAATATAGGTGCCTATTATAGAAGGCCTTTAACTACAAAGCACAGAAGAGATACAAGATAATAGTTAGCAGAGGTGGAAGGATGAAGTGGCTTTTTGAGGATAAGAGAGACATGTAGGCAGTAAGAAATGATTCAATACAGAGGAGGAGATTGAAAATAAGAAAAAAAAAAGAGTGAAGATCACAGAGGGTGCAATCTAGTGAAGGAGGTAGGATGGGATGGGATCACTTGAACAAATAGAGGTAAGGAGTAAGCCTTGATAAGAATTAAGGCCACTTTATCATACGAAATAGGTAAAGACAAAAAAAGTGGCAGATAGCACCTGAGGTCTAAGAAATAAAGAAGAGAGAAGAGAGAATTCATGGTGAATGACCTCTTTTTTTCTGAATAAGATGAGGAAAAGCTCTCAACTGAGATGATATCTTGTGAAGTATAGGTGTTTAGGAAATTTAATTTAATCTTAAAGCAATGAGAAAGAATAAACATTGAACAGAAATTTTAAACTGGAAATGAGAGAGTGAAGAAAAGAGTCTGAGAATTAAACTGGGGAAAAATACTTGCACCTAAAGAAGAAAAATCAAAAATATGTATTCTTCCATCAGTATTCATTATTTGTTGGGAATTGTGCATGTTTGAGGCCTGAAACATTCCTTTTGATGGACCGACCTATCAAGCAATCAAAAAAGCAATTTGCTAATCATCTACCATGTGCCAGACATTGTCTACCACAGGATAAAAATACAAAGAATGAAACAATGTCCACTCTCAAAGAACTTAGATTCTATCAGAGGAAACATGCACACAAGTACAAAATAAACATATACAAAAAAAAATATAAAATAAATACAAAGTCACTTGGGAGGGAGAGAACTAGTAGTTGAGGAGGCATCTAGAAAGTCTTCTTGTAGGTGATACTTGATCTTTCTCATGAAGGGAAAAAAGGTTTCTGTGAGTCACAGGTAGGAAGGGAATACCATCCAGGAATGGAGGTACAAGGGAGTCCATCTAATAAGTACTGAGTCACTATCATGTTTAATAATAAGAACTCACATTTCTATGTCACTTAAAAATTAACAAAATTCTTTGCTTAAAATAACCCTATGAAGTAAGAAATAAAAATATTACTGAACCCATTTTATAGATATTCATGGTAGATAATAGCATGACATTTCTTTCCTTCCTCAAATATCACTGTATTTGTACAAAAAAAGATTGGTTTAAATGATCTCTAAAACCCTCTTCAGTTGAATATTCTACCATCTATAATCTTTCTTCCCTGATATGGATGGCTACTAGGTATTGATTACATCTTCTTTGTACTGCATGGGAAAATAATAAGATTCTTAGTCCTAATTATGAGGTGATGGTCACCTCTGAGTTTGACAGGTGATAGACCGATGATCCATACTGCAAACCAAGTTAATGAATAACAAAAAAGCTGGTGGCATTCATGATGCCTTTACACTGAGTCCTAAATTGATCTCCCGATGCAAGTTCACAAAAAACACCATGGGGACCAGCTAGGTGGCATAGTGGATAGAATACTGGCCCTGGAGTCAGGAGGACCTGAGTTCAAATCCAGCTTCAAACACTTAATAATTATCTAGCTGTGTGACCATGGGCAAGTCACTTAACTCCATTGTCTTGAAATAAATAAACAAACAAATAAATAAATAAATGAGCAAACATGAGATAGTACAGTGTACAGAGCACTGTCAGAAGACAGAGTTGAATCTTGGCTCAGCAACTTAGTAGTTGTGCGACCTTGGTATTTTACTTCTGAGAATTTCAGTTTCCTCATCCAAAAAATAGGCATGAAAAAAGTTATTCTGCTTCCTCTCACAAGGTTGTTTCAGTGATTAAACATAAATACTATTTGTAAGTTGCTCTCATCACATCTTAACAATCATCAAATTAACAGGAGTCTCAGTCAGAGATTCACCATAGCTCTCGAGAGATGAACAGGAGTTGGCTATGTCATTCTTTAACAAAAGCATTTCACTGAGGCCTTTAACATTTTAAGAAATGCTTATAGTGAAGATAGTACTGAGAAATCTGCAGCAGTCAACACAAACTTGCCAGAATGAAAGAAAACGAAAATTCTAAAAATGTTCCTAGTTTGTCAGCCATCTGACTGGTTTCATGCCAGGGTCTTCTCAAATCAGAAATGGAAGACCTCTGCAAAGTACAAGGACAGGGGACCCTGGTTTGTTCTTAGAAAAGAAGAGAAGCATGACAATAAGCTGTTTATCCCATTGCTTCCTCAATATCTGAGAATTCAGCAAAAAATCCCTGCCCTGTTTAGGACATAACTCCAGTATTCTTGTCTCAGATAAGCCTAAACTCATGATGTTGCAAGCCTGTAGATCCTGCTGCTTGGGAGCCTAAAGCTGATGAAGGAGCTTGAGTTTAGGAGTGTGGAGATGCAGCAGGTCTGAAGTCTAGTACTGACATGTTGAATATCCAGGAGCAGAAGATTTACCCAGGTCTGAAAAACAGAGGAAGATAAACCTTCAATTCTGATCATTACTGTGATCAGCCCAAGCAAGAGAGAGAGAGAGGGGGAGAGAGAGAGAGAGAGAGAGAGAGAGAGAGATCCAATCTCAACCAAAAAAGGTCCTGAATTTGTTAAGAATCTCCTAGATCTGTCATTCAGAAAAATGTCTCCCTTCAAACTATCTTATAGACAGCTCCTAAAGTCAAGAAAGATGTTCAGTCCACATTTTTAAAGTACTTTTCAGTACACACTTTTAAAAACATACACATAGAGATAGATCTGTGAGAGATGGTTCAAGGAATGAGATGGGGGGGGGAGAGGGAGAGGAGAAACTGGAATATGTTTTTTGAAGCACTTCAAAGTCAGCCTTTCAAATTCCTGTTCTCCCTTCTCTTCCTCTTTTCTATATTCCCCGCCAAACCCAAGAAAGTCTGCCATCACTTCTGGTCAAAGAAGAAAGCAGCCCCAGCTGCCTGAAGCCAAAAAACAGACAGGTTTGCTGTCCTCCCTGCTGTTTTGGCTCGAGCTCTTCAGACTGGAAAATTCGGAAGCTAGATCTCCCAAGCTTCATAAATGCCAGAACTATCTAAGAGGAAAATAGGACAAGGCCACCCCCAGGCAAGTTTGTACTAAAATGTGCTGGCTGCAAGGCAGCACCACAGTAAACATCACACAGGACACAGTGCTCCTTGGAAAGCATTCCACCAGAACAATGCCATCTCTCCAAAGAAAATAAAAAATAACTGTTGCCATGACTGAAAAATCTTCAAATGTAATGCTTCAAGACCCCTAACAGGGAAATAAGACCAATTCAAAGCTCCAAAGGGTAAAAAGAAGGTTTTCAACAGAGCAAGAAAAAAATAACTCCTTTAAAGAAGGCCAAAACTTCTAAAAAAATTTTTTTAAAACAACCCTGAAAATGATTTTTTTTCTTTTTAGCAAGATATGAGCCAATGAAAATCCAACCTGGAATACTTTGTTAGCTGTTTCTAAAGACACTCAAGGAAAAGGAGAAAATGTCTTTATACAACAAAGAACCCTAAGAAAATGAAAAACTTACAAAAATAATATTTTTTAACAAAAGGAGTAATGTGTTCTCTTGTGTCAAATGATATATCTTAATATATATATATATATAAATGTAGATATTAACATCTTTGTTTAAAGCAACATATTTACACTAGTACAATCAGCATTGGGAAATCTAACATGCTTTGAAATTATTTTAAAAGACAGGCTGCTCCCTTAGATCAACTAGAAGGTGCAGGGGCAATGGACTGCCGAAAAACAGGGCTTGCCTTCTACACATCTCTTCTCCAAGAAGTCTTTGCTGATTAAATACACTCTCTGCACTCAACATGTAGAAATTGTTTCTGCCATGTTAATTTACTCTCCTAATATGTTGTTCTATCCATTGTTTTCATTCTTGTATACTATATAATTCCAGTTAAATTCTAATGTTCTAACAGACAGTGATCATATTTTAATTCTATTTGCATCCTACTCCTTTCTTCATTGTATTTAAGTAATCTCAGTATACAGAGAATGTTTAAGAAATAATCATAATAGATTGACTTAGTTGTTAGAAATAATTGTAAAAGGAGACCCAAATAAATCCCTGGAAATTCTTGACTTTTTATTTCTCCGTATAAATTTACTTACAACTTTTTCTAACTCATTAAAGTAATTTTTGGGGATTTTTGATTGGTAGGGCACTAAACAAGTAGTTTAGTTTTGCTTAAATTGTCATTTTTATTATATTAGCTCAACTTATCCATAAGCAGTTGATGTATGCCCAGTTATTTAAATACGATTTTATTTGTGTGAGAAGTGTTTTGTAATTGTTTTCAAAAAGTTTTTGAGTCTGCCTTGGCAGGTAGACTCCCAGGTATTTTATTTTGTCTGAGGTTACTTTAAATGGGATTTCTCTTTCTAGCTCTTTCTGGTGTATCTTGCTAGTCATATAGACACGTTGAGGATTTATGAGGGTTTATTTTATATCCTGCTACTTTGCTGAAGTTGCTAATAGTTTCCAGTTTTGTAGATGACTTTTTGGGATTCTCTATGTATACCATCATGTCATCTGCAAAGATTGGGAGTTTTGTCTCTTCCTTCCCAATTCTAATTACTTCAATTTCTTTTTCTTCTCTTATTGCTGAAGCTAACATTTCTAATACAATATTGAATAGTAGTGGTGATAATGGACATCCTTGTTTCACCCATGATTTTATTGGGAATACCTCTAGCCTATCCCTGTTGCATATAATGCTTGTTGATGGTTTCAGAGAGATACTATTTATCATTCTAAGAAACAATCCATTTATTCCTATACTCTCTAATGTTTTTGGTAGGAATGGGTGCTGTATTTTGTCAAAAAAAGTTTTTCAGAATCAATTGATATGATCATATTATCATAAAATGTAGTAAATTGGGAAACAATTTTTACAACTCTATTTCTGACAAAGGATTCATTTCTAAAATATATGGAGAACTGAGTCAAATTTTCAAAAAAAAGCCATTCCCAAATTGACAAATGGTCAAAGGCAATTTACAGATGAGGAAATCAAAGCCATTCACAGTCATATGAAAAATTGCTCTAAATCATTACTTATTAGAGAAATGCAAATTAAAGCATCTCTGACATACCACCTCACAACTCTCAGGCTGGCCAATGTGACCAGAAAGGACAGTGATGGGATGTGAGAAATCTAGGACATTAATACATAGTTGGTGGACCTGTGAACTCATCCGACCTTTCTGGAGAACAATTTGGAATTATGCCCAAAGGGCAACAAAAATGTGCATACCCTTTGATCTAGCAATACCACTACTGGGTCTATACCATGAAGAGATGATGAAAAAGATTAAAAACATCACTCTACAAAAATACCTATAGCAGCCCTGTTTGTGGTGGCAAAGAAAAGGAAATTAAGTGAATTTCCTTCAATTGGGGAATGGCTTAACAAACTGTGGTCTCTGTGTGTGTGTGTGTGTGTATGTGTGTGTGTGTGTGTGTGTGTATGTGATGAAATACTATTGTTCTATTGGAAACCAGGAGGGATGGGAATTCAGGGAAGCCTGGAAGGATTTGCATAAACTGATGCTGAGTGAGATGAGCAGAACCAGAAAAACTTTGTATACCCTAACAGCAACAGAGGGGTGATGATCAACCTTGATGGACTTGCTCATTCCATCAGTGCAACAACTAGGGACAATTTTGGACTATCTTCAATGTAGAATACCATCTGTATCCAGAGAAAGAATTGTGGAGTTTGAACAAAAAACAAAACAAAGATCTTCAATTTAGAAAAAAAAATTATCTTAATATGTAATTTTGCTATCTCTTATACTTTATTTTTCTTCCTTAAGGACATGATTTCTCTTTCATCACATTCAACTGAAATTAATGTATACCATGGAAACAATGTAAAGACTAACAGAATGCCTTCTGTGGGGGAGAGGGGGAAAGCAAGAATGGGGGGATTGTAAAACTCAAAATTTTAAAAAAGGAGACCCACATAAAGTTTAGACCATGAACTCTTTAATTCCTATTGACACATGCACAAAAACAGCATGGCTCTTTACCCATGTAGAAGATCATAATTATTATACTGACATTAGTAAATATGATACAGTTGGTACTTAAGAGTAAAGAAATGGCACACTTTTATTTGAGAAGGAAAGACTATACCAATGAGAAACTGTGAACCCTGAGAAGGAAGGTCACTTAATCAAATTTCACAAGGCAGATATGGTTAATGAATGGATAACATGACCCACCAGTCTCAGATATACAGACAAGAGGATTCTATATATGAAAGCTCCCCTACACATACATAATACACACACACACACACACACACACACACATACACCTGCTAAAGACCCCAATCTAGAAAGTTATGCCCTTTTAAACTCCAGAATCCTATCCAAATAGCTCTTTTGATTTTCCTGTTCTGAATATTTAATTGTCTGATCAAAAAGGTTAGGAGGTGGAAGAAAAGATAAAGAGACTCCCAGGATTACCTGAAATAAAAAGGAAAATGCTTCAATACCAGCACCTGAATCTTCCTTTCTAGTTAACTAAAGATCCCTATCACAATCAAAATAGGCAGTGGGAAGTACTGTGATAAATTAGAAAGAGCCATGTTTCTTTTCTGTCTGTTTTTAGGGTATTTAAAATAAGACTTTTTATCTGTCTTCTTTTCACACAAATTTGAGCCTACCTTAGGAAGCAGCAACAGGGGAGGTGAGTCAATTGCTACTGAAAATAGACAATTGCTTTCCTATCCTCTTGGTCATCTCCCAGGATGCCCCACTGAGCAAAGAATAAACTTGGATGCCATGAAACCACACCAGTTGGCAGGTTCTGGCTCTAGCCTCCCAAAGGTTGCCGTCAGCAGGAAATCTGGTCAATCTACAGAACTTTCTGGCTTGGACTCTCCAGGTACAATAACAGGGAACATTTCAAGGTCAATGTGTCTATAATCTTTATTATATAATAATAATTCACTGTGTGAGAAGCCCTTGCTATAGAAATGGTGAAAGTAAGCAAAAAGCTTGATCCTCTGAAAGTTTACAGGCTCATGGGAGGTGTGAGACAAATACAGACAAGTACTTAATATGAACCATAGCAAGACCAATTTTTCATATACCATACACTGAAATCAGTTCTACCACCATCTAGTCACAATGTCAATCTATAGTCACATATAACAGAAATGTTAAACATATCCTTAAAGTCACAACTTCTGGGAAGCCAACTCTCAAGGGATTTAAAAATCTTCCTACCAAAAAAAAAAAAACCATTCAAAATTGAGAACAAAGAAATTGTAATGACCAAGCATGGTACTCCAAAAAAGATATGAGAAGGAAGGAAACAAGCCAGGCCCACAAATAAGTGTTTTACAAATCTCATCTCATTTGATCTTCACAATCTCATTTAATCTTCACAAAAACCACTGGAAGTGCTTTTATTATTCCCATTTTATAATGGAAAAAACTAACAAAAACAGAGGGTAAGTGACTTGCCCAGGATCACATAGCTAGTGTGTATATGAGGCTGAATTTGAACTCAAATCTTCCTGACTTCAGGCTCCATGCTCTATCTACTGTCACTTTGCTATTTCTAAGGTATCTTCAAACTATCAAATCTCTGGTGTATTTTTTGGAGAGGAAGGAAATTAGGAATTTGGAACCCTATATAAGTCAGACTTTTTCAATATGTTGACTGACTTTGCTGAACTGTTTTTCTCCCCTTTTTAATCTTTGTTAAAAGGGGTAGTTTTGTGGGAGAGGAATACATTGGGAAATTCAGGTGATATAAATAAAAGTGGGTCAATTGGGTTTTTAAAAATTGATTTTTTTTTAAAAAAAGTCTTCTTTGGGAGAGCTAGTGAAGTATAAAAGAAAGATCACAGGACTACAGCCAGGAGATCCAGGCATGACATTTCCTTCTTTCCCTAGTTTCTCCCTCCTAAAGAGAGTTAAGATTTTGGGAATGAGATTCCTTCAGAAGTCTAGACTAGTCAGCATATGACCAATCAGCATCATAAGTGGTACCTTTTGGGAGGCTGATGCACTAAAAAGTTGCTTTGTTTTTGCCCACCCCTTCTCAGGACATCCTCCACAGAGAGAGGCCAGAGGAGTTCCCTCTTTTAAGGACATAATGGGAACGCAGATGCCTGCGAGAAGCAATCTGATTCTTATGGGATGGAAGAGACTGTATGCCAAATGAATCAGGATTTGGCTTCCTCAGCCAAACAATTCTATGGAGAGCTCATATGCCCTACAAGCACTCAGAGCAATGCAGTGAGAAAAGTCTCCCAAGAAGGCTGGAAAAGTGACTGATACAAAAATAACCTATAAGATTTGTACTCATCACTGTTCTTATAGCAGCTATGGTAACTAACCTAAGGCTGCTGAAAGCAGCACTGGACAGCAGATCCCTAAAGCTTATTTGTATTTGCACCATGGACAGCATTCAGTCGCCTACCCTGTGTAACTATCTTAAACCTCAGTTTCCTCATCTACAAACTACATACATTTGAACTAGATAGTCTTTAAGGTTCTTTTGGGTTTAATATTTCATGATACAAAAGAATACAATTAAACCTGAAACAACTAATTCTTAAAGAAGGAAAAATCAGATGTAGGGGGAGGAAGGGAGAAGAAAAGTCTGAGAAAGATCCAAGAATAGATCTTCATCAATAAGAAGTGAACATGGTTCTCTCTTTATGAGTACTAGCAACCACAGAATTAATTCAGCTAGGGGAAAAAAATGAAGAATAATTCCCAAACCTGATTTGCATTTCCATGAACATTATATCATAAATGTTGCCTTATCTGACATTCCCTGAACTCCAAATTTCTTCCAAAATTCTTTATCTCCTTTTAAGTAGCTCATAGCAATCCCACCCTTCCACACTGTCAAAGGATGACCTTGCTTAATAATTTAGCCCCATTAAAAAACTGAGAACATTCACTGAAAGTTCCCTCTTTCTCCCTCCTCCTCACTAAAGGTCACTCAGAAATGTTTCCAATTATCTCCTCCTTCACCTTTGCCTCACATAAAGGGGTGACCCTTCTACTTGACAAGGTACCCTCCAATATTGACCCTTGTTTCTATCATCTCAATTTTTTCCAACAGCTCAACCCAACTTTAATCCCCAATCTCTACCTAATTTTTATTCTTTCCACTATAGATTGGTTCCTTTCAAACTTCTTGCCAATATGCCCACATTCCTGCTCATGCCCATATTCCTGATCCTTAATTTAAAAAAACCCTCACTTAATTCAATCATCCCTGTTGCCTATTGTTCTATATCTTTTTTACTTTTCCCAGCTCAATTCTACATTAGTATTCTTCTAATTCTTCTCATCTAGCATATTTCTCATCTGGCAATCTCAAAACTGAACTGAAACAATCTCTTGACTGTCAAATCTAATGGCCTTTTCTCATTCTGGATTTTTCTTGCTCTCTTTACAACCAGTGAAACTGCCAATTACCCTCTCTTCCTGGATATTCATTTCTTTCTAAGTTTTTTTTTTAGATTTTTCAAGGCAATAGGGTTAAGTGGCTTGCCCAAGGCCACACGGCTAGGTAATTATTAAGTGTCTGAGGTAGGATTTGAACCCAGGTACTCCTGACTCCAAGGCTGGTGCTCTATCCACTGTGCCACCTAGCTGCCCCTCTTTCTAAGTTTTTTATGGCACTTTGCTCTCCTAATTCTCCTATTTGTCCAAAACTTCCTATTCAATCTCTTTTTTGCTAGCTCTTCAACCAGGTCAAGACTTCTAACCATGGATGTCCCCAACACTGTATCTTGGGCCGTTTTCTCTTTTTTCCTCCATATAATCTCCATAAAATTTGCCCTATGGGTTCAGTTATCATATCTATGCAAATAATTCCCAAATTTTCCAGATTTTTATGTTCATTTATAATCTCTCTTCTGAGTTCAAGTCCTGTATCACTAATGACCTTTTAGAATCCTCAAATGATGTCCCATAGGCATCTCAAACTCAACACATTCCAAACAAAACTATCTTTCCCCAAAATCTCTTCTTTCTTTTCAATCATACTTATAGGGGCCTTCATCAGATCTCACTTGAATGAAGTGTAGTTTCTCTTATTCAAGTCTCTTCTTTCTCTAGTTCATCCTCCATTTTACTATCAAAGCAATCTTTCCAAAGCACATATCTGACTATATTACTCTACTACTTAATAAATTCTGGTATCCTCCTGTCATCTCTGGGATGTTTGTCATTTCAAGTTCTTCACAATTTGACCCCTTCTTTCCTTTCCAATCTTCTTATGCTTTACTCCAAATCATGTATACTTTGATCTGGCAACACTAACCTAGCTGTTTCTCAAACACAAGACTTTAGCCTTTTTCAAATACTATGTCTTTTTGCTGACTGACTCCCATGCCTGAAATGCTCTTCCTCCTGGTTTCTCTGGCTTCATTCAAGACAGTACAAATTCTACCTTCTCTACTACTTCTTTTAAATGCTAGTGACTCTCCTCTGAGATTATTTACAATTTGACCTAAATATATCTTGTATGTTCACAGTTCTTTGAATGGTGACCCTCCCATTAGAAGAGAATTTTTTTTGGATGTGGAAATTTGTTTTGCTTATATGACACAAGGTTCTTGTTATATGACTATGCTTATATAGCACAAGGTTCTTGTATTTTTTAGTAATGGGGAGGGATGGGAAACAAAAGTATAATAATTGTAAAAATAAAGCTAGGAAGTTAGCCAAAAGAAAACAGGGGAGGGAGAAGTAAGTGCCAATATTATTCCTATTTTATAGATGAAGAAACTGAGGCTGAATCAGATTCCTTCAAAGATCCAAGACTGGTTAGCATATGGTCCATCAGCATCACAAGTGATACTTTTTGGAAGTCTCTCTCACTCACTCACTTTTAAAATCTTTGTAATCTGATTTTTAATCAAGTTAATACTGCTAATATCCAGGTCTTACTATGTAACTCACTTGCTTAAAAACAAAAAAAAAATTAGTTGTTTTCTATTGCCTCTAGGACAAATAATAATAGTACTTAGCCTATGTGTAACTCTTTAACATAGCAATTTACCTGTGTTATCTCATTTGAACCTTACAACAATCCTATGAATAAAAGGAGGAAATGACTGCAATAAATTTAAGCACCTCTTTCTAAGATTATTATGAAAGAAAGAAAGAAGGGATATTGGATGATAATTTATGGGTAGCTAGATGGTGCAGTGAATAGAGTACTGCTTGGGAATCTGGAAGATCTGAGTTTAAATCTAGTCACTTACTAGCTGTGTGAACCTGGGGACAATTCCTATTTGCCTCAGTTCCTCATCTGTACAATAAAGGCACTCCAGTATCTTTGCCAAGAAAACCTCATGAACTAAAGACCACAGGATCGTGTAGAGTCAGAAACAATACTTGAGGTAATGACAGGGGTCAAGAGAAAATTTTTTAAAACTACATTTTACTAATACCTTTTCAAATGAAGATTTATTAAGGATGGAGGAAATGTGGGCATGTTTATGGGAAGCAAGAAATGAAATAGTAAAAAGAGATAATGATGGGGAGGTGGCAATCAATGATTGAGGTAGTAAGTTCCAGAAGGAAACTGGAAGGATTGGGATGGGAGGCAAAGGTAGAAAAGCAAGCAGAAGGTAAATGGTTTCCTCAGAGACTAGAACAAAGGAAGAGAAAGTAGGAGACTAAAGAGAAGATCTTGAGGTATGAAATAGAGGGAGAAGATTATGAAAAGCCTCTATTTCTCAGAAAAACAGAGACCAAGTTATTTGCAGAGAAATAGAGGAAAGGAGGTAATATATCAGATTTGAGGAGAAAAAGAGGTTTTTGAAATAGCACTGCCAAGAGAGTGATAGAAAGTCAACAGGAAAGAAAAAGACTGCTGCAAAGCAGTAAGGGCCCACTTGCAATCAAATGACATAAATATGTAGTGAATACAGTCAAAACAGTTACATGACTTTCCAAAGTAGCCTTCAAAATGCAGGAATAAGAACAGAGGAGGGAATTGTTGAAACAAATTAAATCAGTAACTCCCCAAGGGAAGACTGTCTTCTCCTATTTCTTTTGTAACTCCCCAAAAGACCCATGACAGATTTTTTTCTATACAGTGTTAATACTAATGAACAAATTCATATTATCAACAACAATACATTATTAAACACCTACCATGTTCTAGGTTCTGAGGGTTACAGAGATGAATGAAAGTATCCCTGTCTTCAAAGAACTTAGCATCCGATATTTTTTATGTCTACATTTATACACTCATCTTCCTTTAGAAGAGTAAGATAAATTTCTGATATTTCAAACAGGTTTATTCATCCAAGTGACAAATTTAAAGAATGCCTATTATGGACAAAGCACTCTAATTCTAATCTGTTGCCTCCACAAGAAAGAGAGGAGGAGGAGGAGGACGAGGAGGACGAAGTGAAAACTTAAAGCTTAAAACTGCACTTAATCTATAGTACATACTTTTTTAATACTTCAAAAGATCTTTGATATCATTGATGTGAGTACTTCCTTCATTGACACAAACAGCAACTTATCCATGCCTTCTCACTTCATGGAATTCTTATCTGTATCCTCTTGTTATTCATAGGAGATTTACCCAGAAAACTGGCAGTAATGCCATAAAGTTTCATGACATTTCATGGTTATTATCATCATACTTGGTTTGTCCATCTGTTATCTCTCACTTTCATTACATGATCACTCCACCTCCTTTTCTGGTCTTATGGATCTTTGACCCCATTTGCAATCTTTGCAATCTGCCATAGATTTCACATGCAACATGTATCTCTTCCATTGCCTTTGAGTAACCCACAATTCTAATTCCTTGGAGTTGATGTTCTTTCTTTCACATTTCATAGTCATTTAGAATCACAAGGAGAATACCGTTAAAAATGATTAGATTTTATTTTAGGAAAAAGCTTGAGGTCACTGAAAGCTCTGAACAATTTCCCAATGTAATCCAGTCTGTAACCTTGATCCTATTGAACCCTTTCTTTTGCCTGAATCCAAGTAACTGTAGTCTGCCCAAAATATATGCTCTAATGGATACTAGCTCTATGAGCAAGTCATATGTATATAGCATGGTTTGGACAATAGCCAGGAAAGAATTCATATAAAAATAAATGTAGGGGCAGAGCCAAAATGGCAGGAACAGCCTTTCCTAGGAGCTCTCTCAAAAATATTCCAAAAATCTTAAAATTATGGCTCTAACTAAATTTTTAAGAGACAGAACCCACAGAAAGATCCAGTGAGGCAATTCTCCAGTCCAAGGTAACCTGGAAAATTGTGGGAAAGCTCCATGTTCCATGGTGGGTGGAGGGGGCAGCAATACAACCAGGATTACCAGAGCAAAGGAGCTCCATCCAGTCTTCTAGAATGTTGCACCTAGACATCTGGATCACAGAGACCACCGGCTACCAGCAGCAAAAGCAGTTTCCTAACCTGGCAACCCAGGGAACACCAAGCACAACTTGGAAGATCAGCAGGGAAACTGCTGCTAGAATAAGTGGGGGCCAGCATGGCCCTCAGTACAGCCCCAACCATCAGCATAGCTGTAGCCCTCAGCACAGTCCAGATCCTGGAAATGGAAGCAAGGCACACAGAGCCACCCAGAGTGCTCAGTCCACAGAAGGTAAGGGGGGGTGGGGGGAGGACTGTCAAGGTCTCCCCTCTGACCCTGGAACAGGACTCTTGTGCTTTGTCCATATTCAAATCCTGGTCCCAGTCTGGGGGCCCCCTATTGCCCTCCACAGACCAGAGCACAGGCAGGAGGGTAGTCAGAACCTCACATAAGACCTTGAATGAACTGAGGTCTATGTGGGGGTGCCCCAATAATACTCAAAAGCTCAGGAAGCACCCCAAACCAGGCACAGGCTGGGAAAATGAGTAAATAGGGGGAAAATGACCATAGACAATTACTTTGGTCCCATGGAGGACTAAAAGATACAATCAGAAGATGAGAAAGTCTAAACTTCTGCATCTAAATCCTCCCAAAAATATAGAAGATGATCTCAGACTATTTCAGAGCTCAAAAAAGATTTTGAAAATCAAGGAAGGGAAGTAGAAGAAAAATTGGGAAGAGAAATGAGGGAGATGCAGGAAAAACATGAAAATCAAGTCAACAGCTTAGTCAAGGAGATCCAAAAAATACTGAAGAAAATAATATACTAAAAACTAGTTTAGGTCAAATGGGAAAAAACAGTTCAAAAAGTTAATGAGGAGAAAAATACCTTAAAAAGCAGAATTGGCCAGATGGAAGAGATAAGAAAGCTCTTTTTTCTGATGTAGATATAAATTTGGTCTGAAATAATTAAAAACAAATCATTATTTAAGTATATGGTATATACCTCTTAAAAATAAAACCTACTTCTATCTCCAAGTTGTGAAAAATATCTCATTAAGGTTTTATCAACAAGAAATAAAAAGAATGTATTTGTGGAGGTTTAAAAAATTGAATCTCCCTAATTGGTGGTTTAAATTATGATTAATATGTTTATTTATATAAAACTCAGCCTAGGCCTTTCACTATTCATTTTTTAATCACACACTTCAAGTGTCAGTCCTAAAAAAAGATCTGATTTCCTTTAAAATGTAAAAAGAAAATCCCAGAAACAGCACCAAAATCTTTAAATACGTACTCTACATTCTCCAGAAACCTTACTAAGAGTAACCTTACTCTCTTGCTTTCTTAAATTAAATGAAAAATTGGAAAGAATGAATAATAGGTTACAAAAATGAGATTTGAAGTACCAACAAAGTAGAATAAGATATAGTGACTATATTGGAGTCAAGTGATAGGAGAGGTAGTTGATAAGGTGCCAAATAGAAAAATCAACTCTACTTGAGGAATCTAGAAAAAGAACTTGATGGCTAATGACTATAAGTCATCCAATTCTTATTTTTTGGATCTTTACCTTCCTTTTAAGATCTGCTCAAGTGACACCTCCTACACCAAGTCTTCTACAATCCCAGATTCAATCAATATAGTGATTCTCTTCCTTCTCAGATTGTCTTACATTAGGCTCATGTACAAATATGTGGCATTCCTTTAGTAGAATACAAGCTTTTTGAAAGCAGAATTTTCTAAATTTGTCTTTGTATTCTGAGAATCTAGTATTGTGCCCTATACATGTTTGTTGAATTTAACTGATAATATTGAAAGTCTGTGCTAAAGTAGTTTATTACAATATAGAGGCAACTAAGTAACTATTATATTGTTATTATTATTATTATTATTATTATTATTATATCATTCATATTACACTTTAGGGTTTGCAAAGTGCTTTACAAATTTTATCCCCACAAAACTCTAGGAGTTTTTACAGAAAAAGAAACTGAGTCAAAAACCAATTAAGTGATTTTTTTCAAGGTCACATAGCTAGCAAGTCTCATATTAAAAAATCTAGATCTCTTAGCATTGGCATCTGACCTGCTACTATGCTCTAAGGATCACTGGCTCCTTCCATCAACTCTGAAGCAGAATTAGAATGTGAGTTCCTTGGAAACAGGGACTTACCTTGCTTTTCTATTTGTAACCCCAGCAATTGTGGTGCACTTGGAGGATAAAAGTATTTAATAAATGCTTTTCAATTCTATTTAATGGATTGCAAGATGATTGTGAGTCAGTCATGGGATATACAAGCAAAAAACAAAAAAAACTAAACAAACCCAAAAAACCCAACTAATGTTATCTTAGCATATATTAATAAAAGCAAAGTGTCCTCAAATCAGAGAAGTGTTATTGAGAAGCACCAAGGTACCATAATAGGGTGCTGGACCTGAAGTCAGAATGATTTGATTGAAGTGCCTCAGACATTTATTAACTATAAAACTCTGCAAATCATTTAATCTCCCTAAGCTTCAATTTCCTCATCTGTAAAATGAGGAACATAATTACACCTGCTTCCAAGGGTTATTGAGAGGATCAAATGAAATAATATGTGGAAAGTACTACGTAAACTTTAAAGTATCATTTAAACACTAGTTATCAACACCATCATCATTATTATAATTCCTTAGTATGACCATTTTTAGAATATTAAGTTCAGACTTGGGTGCCACATTTTAGATATAATATTGACAAGTTTGAGTATATCCAGAGGAGGGTATCCTAGTTAATTCTTGAGGGCTACATCATTTGGACATAAGTTAGCAGAGGTTCTTCCATGGTACAAAGACTTAAAGAATGGTCTCCACTTCAAAATTAGTTTCTTGTCCATGGACAAATCTCCCCATATATAAAGAGAATCATAATCACCAAGCAATTAATTTTTTAACTATAACAATCATCAAAACAAAAAAAAACACAAAAATGGTCCTAGGTCCTGTTATCTCTAAAGGCACAGAGGATAAAATACTGGTCTTGGAGTCAGGAGGATGGGAATTCAAATCTGACCTCAGACACTTAACACTTACTAGCTGTGTGGCCTTGGACAAGTCATTAAACCCTAACTGACTCACATCCATGGCCATCTCTAGTAGTCCTGATTCATATCTGGCCATTGGGCCCAGGTGGCTATGGAGGAGAAAGATAGGCTGATGACTTAGCACAGTACCCCCTTACTCAAATCCAATTCATATGCTTGTCATGGCATCACCTGTCTGATGCCATGGTCTTCTTTGAGAATGAAGGACAAAAATTCAAAGGACAGAGCATTTGGCCTTGGAGACAGTAATATCTGAGTGCAATCTGTCCTTTGACACTTACTAGCTCTGTGACCCTGGGCAAGTCATTTCACAGTTTGATCTCAGCTTCCTCATCTGTAAAATGAGGTGGAAAAGGAAATAGTATACCACTGTAGAATCTTTACCAAAAAAAGGGGGGTATCACAAAGGGTTGGACAGAAGTGAAATAACTGAACAATAACAACAGAACCTGTTGTATCCTACTTCTGCAGAAATAATGTGTAGTAATAGGAAAGGAGGCAGAACATAACACAGAATAACAAAGGTTTGGGACTTTTTGTTAATAACCCATTTACCATAGATATTATAAATGTGAGACCTTTGCCAAAAAATGAATTTACCTATTACCAAAATAGAAATATAACCATATGATATTCTTGCAATAAATGAAATCAGAAGACAAAAAGGAAGCTGTAGGCAAAGGTATACATACCACATTTCATTAGGCTGCATACCCAGAGAATGTTTCTAAAGTAAATATTTATTGAATTCTCACTCATAAAGTATATTATTTTTATTTACCAAACTAAAGAAACTAAATTTTTTATAAATTAACAGCTAGACTTTAATTTTAAAATGAGATGCAAATTATAAATTATTTTTTAGACATTAGTGTGTTTCTAGAAATATCAGGAATTCATTGTCTATATCCTTTTGGTTTCAGATAAATGGAAAGATAAATACATCATAGGTTCTCTTTAGAGATAAAAATGCAGGAATTGGGAGAATTGATTTCCCTGAACACTCAATGATAAAAATAAATGTCATTTTGGGGGACAAATGGTCATTTCTTATCATATTCATGTTGAACATAAACAAAAAGACAAGATAATTACAATTTATGAACCTACATCTACTTCAGAGAATGAAGAGAGAAATTCTACCCAGAAACTGACAAGACTCTAATATCCAAGGCAAATAGACTTTGACTTCAACACAATAGTGGGTATAGGGGAGGATAGCACAAAATATCCTACGTTACAAACTGTGGCTCAAGTTTGAGAAACCAAAGATCAAAGCTTAATAAACAAATAATAATAATAGTTAATGTTTATGTAGTGCTTAATGTATGCTAGGCAACATTCTAAATACTTTATAATTATGATCTCATTTGATAAAACAACCCTATTATTAACTCCATCTTACAGATAAGGAAACCAAGGCAAACAGAGGTTAAATAACTTTCCCAAGGTCAAACAGCTAGTAAATATCTAAGGCTGAATTTGAACTTATCTTGCTGATTTCAAATCTGGCACTCTATTCAAAACCACCTAGATATTCCATGATTTAAAAGCCTGGAGGACTGGAAATTTGAGTCCTTGGAATCTGACCAACATGCTCTGCAACCTACATGGAGACCTGATGAGCTTGCTTCTTGGTATGACTATTTAAAATGACCCCAAACCTATTTAGTACACACACAGATGTTTCCTGAACACTTTCTGTTGGCTTACTTCTTGATGATAAAAATAATTTTAAACATGATGAGCAAAAGCGCATTGTGCATACAGAAGACATGAACATTCTCTTCCTTTGGCAGCTCCAGTCAAGAGAAAGAAATGCTAAGGAACTTCAGGAAGAGAAGACACAGTTAGTAAGAAATATAGCACCTGAACTTGGTGAGGTTTAAGTCAGGTAGATTTAAGTTTGAGTCCACTCTCCTCAAGGACCAAAGGCAGATTAAATGGCAGTTAGTTAATAAATATTTGTTGACTGACTAATGACTGATCTCCTAATTTGAGGTTTTACACTTTAGATCTTAGAATTTCTTATCAGTAAATAATCTTTTGAAAAGGTTATTTGAAAAACTAATTGATATTAAATGGTTAATTGATATTGAGGAAATATTAACTGGCAACTGAGATTGGGGAGATGGCAAATAATCAAATGATTTCAGGGGAACACATCACATAGGGAATTATGAGCGATAGTATTAGTAAGAAAACCCCATGACCCTTTACTTCAAGATTACTTCAGCCCTTAAGGGCAGTGGCCCATGTAGCCGAGCTAAGCTCTAGGGAGCTGACCCACACATGTAAATGGGGATTGGGAGAGTAATCCCAGAGTCTATGTATTAGAGTCATTTATTATGAATACTTTCTTTCAGAATAAAGTCTAACATTAAGTTGCTGGTCATGATTAGTATAGATAAGTAGGGAGGAAGGAAGGAAGGAAGGAAGGAAGGAAGGAAGGAAGGAAGGAAGGAAGGAAGGAAGGAAGGAAGGTAGGAAGGAAGGAAGGAAGGAAAGAGAAGGAGGGAGGGAGGGAAGGAGGAAGGGGAAGGGAGGCAAGGAAGGGAGGGAGGAATGAAGGAAAATAGGGAAGAAGGGAGGGAGGAGAAGGTAAAAGAAGATACGACTGAGAAGAAAGGAAGGGAAAGAGGAACTAGATCAATATCAACACTGGTTACAGATGTAGAAATCAGATCAAAATTAGCTGTCTATGTGCAACCATAATAGCTAGTTAGAACAAAGATCAAAAGTAATATTGAATTAGCAAAAAAAAAAAGCTAAAAATTAAAAAGAAGATCCTGAGGACAACTATAACAACTTCAACCTTACCTATTCATAGAAACCATAGAAGTCAAAGAACAAAAACAAAAACTAGGATCTGAAAAAGTCTAAAGATATTGACCTAAATTATCATGATTTCCACTAAGTATTTTAACCATTGGAAAGCAGTCATCATAAGGACAGGACAAAAACCCCTAGAGAAACCCCCTTGTAAACAAATATCTGTCTATCACAAGAGGAAGTTAAAATAACATTTAAGATGAAATTACAAAAGGCAATTGAACCGGACTAAGGAATTTTCACTGAGGAAATCTGTGCCCAAAGCAACTTGATCTTATAAACACTGAAGGATCATTTTTCCAACTATCTCAGGGAGAAGAGCCAAATTGACCTACTAGCTTTCCCATACATGACATTCCTTCTCTCATGTTGATGTCTTGGCCAAATACTTTTCCTCCTCACTTGTGCTCTATGGAAACCGATTTAAGCATAAATCAAGTCCACCTTCTATATTATATCTTTCATGATTCCCTAGCTATTAGAGTTCTTCTGTTCTCAAAATTACTTTCAATAATATATAATTTTTATTTTCTTACATAAATGCTGTTGCAGATATTATTTTCCCCAGTAGAGTAGAAGCTACTTGAGAATATATTTTTTCTTTTTGTCTTTGCAATATCAGTACCAGGCACAAGACTTCCAAGAAGCCCTTTCCAATACCCCTTAATACTAGTTTCTTCCCTCTGAGATTATTTCTAATTTATTCTTTATATATAATTATTTACAAGTAGTTTCCATAATTACATTGAGTTCCTTAAAATAAGAGACTTTTGAGTTTTTTGACATTTCTTTGTATCCCTTATTTAGCACACATAATAAATGCCTTTTTCCATATCTCTTAACTATATTACCTTCTCTCTATTGATTATTTCCTCTTTTCTCCTGTATTTAGTTTGTTTGTACACAGTTGTTTGCCTGCTGTGAGCAACTTGAGGGCAGGGGCTATTTTTTTTTTACCTTTCTTTACATCCCCAGCACAAGGCAATAAATGCTTATTGACTGATTGATTAGAGACTTGAATTGCCTTCCATAAATAGGGACTTAATACATGCTTCTTGAATTAAGGAAGATATCTAAAAAATGGAGGAAAATATTTTTAAAAAGCAAATGAGAGTTCATCAATTACTATTTACACATGCATAAAACTAGAAAGAATGGGGGGTATTCATCATCTGGAGGAAGGCTGAGCAAACTACAGTACAGGACTATAATGGAATATTATTGTAATATAAAAAACAACTGAGAATTCAGAGAAACCTCAGAAGACTTGCTTAAATTCATGCAAAGCAAAGAACCAAAACGTTAATATACACAATAGCTATAATAATACAAAGGAAAATAATGCAAAAAAGATGCCAGAATTTTGATGTAAATTCTGATGTATTCTTAATTCTACAATCCTAACAATGAAACACACATCCAATCTCAGAGAAATGATGAACTACTAAATGTTAATATATCCTTGGAAAGTAGTGACAAAACAAACAGCATCTTTTTAAATCTTTTTAAAATAGTTACATCAATGATCAAGGAAAATTCTAAAAGACTTGTGATGGAAATGCTATTCACAGCCAGAGGAAAAAACTATGTCATCTGAAAGTGCAGAGGATAGAGCACCAGCTCTAGAGTCAGGAGGATCTGAGTTCAAAACTGGTCTTAGACATTTAATAATTGCCTGGCTGTGTGAACTTGGGAAAGTCACTTAACCCCATTGTCTTAAATAGCAGAGCAAAGCATAAATTCTCCTTTTTAAAACCTGTTTTAAGGGTTTTTCTTTTTGCATAGTTTTTCCCCCTTTAGTTCTGATTCTTCGTTCACAACATGACTAATATAAAAATGTTATATATTGTACATGTATTGCTTGCCTTGCCTTGTGGCATGGACTATTTGGGCAGTCTGGTGAAGCCTATAAAGTTCTCCTCAGAATAATATTTTTAAATGCACAAAATAAAATAAATAGATTTGCAAAGCAAACCAATTTTATTGAAATACAGTTACCAAAATATTAAGGTAAGTTAATGGACCAGCTTAAATGCACTTTGTTGTATGATTGTTCATGTATAACCTATATCAGATTACCTGCTGTCATGGGGAAAGAAGAGGGAAGGGAAGGAGGTAGAAAAATGTGGAACTCAAATGTGTACAAAAATACCAATGTTGAAAACTATTTTTGCATGTAATTGGAAAAATAAAATAACTCAGAAAAAAATGACAAATTTGTTTAAATCAGCAAAAAAGAAAAGACATACTAGGTCACAGAGGCAGGTATCATAATCAGAGGAAGGATTTGAACCCAAATCCCCTGATTCAAGAGCCAGTATTTTTTCTACATGCTGCTTAAACTAAATAATTGAAAGTTTATCAAAAGGGAGAAGGATTAAATTGGTTCTATCTCACTTCATCAGGTAAAACTAGGTGTATTCAGTAAAAACTGCAGAGAGCAGATTTTAGCTCAATGAAATTTTTCCTAACAATTACAGTTGAAGAAGTTGCAAAGAGAAGATTTATGGCCTCTAGTTCTGATTGGACTGGAAAGCCTTTGAGGTCCTTTTTAATTCTGAGATGATACACAGTGATTCTACAAAATGAATACACATGTAGTGAAAAGGAAATAGACTCAATGGGGTTGGTATACCAAGGGAAAGCTGAAACATTGAATGTTGGCTGCTAAAACCAGAATTAAAATGAACTTAACTCTGGTCAGTAACTGGCCACTATGAAGTAAAACCAGGGGATACCCCCAGTAGAAGGTAGGTATTCATCACACTATGTTGTTACTCATTAAGGTGTAGTCGCAGAACACATATAGTTATATATGTACATATAACTATACCAAGTGTATTTACCCTAGTTTCATGAACTTGCCTTAAAAGTTTGATAACTTTTTGGTTTTCTTTGCAAACCTATTTATTTTATTTTATGTGTTTAAAAACATTATTCTGAGAAGGGTTTTATAGGCTTCACTAGACTACTAAAGTGGTCCATGCCGCAGGGCAAGGTAAGCCACAAATATTTATAAGGCATTCTCTATATAGGAAACACTGTGCTAAGCATTGAGGATAAAAAAACAATCAATCAATCAATCAAGTAAGCAATCAATCAATAAATAAGTGAAAATAAGTAAATAAATAAGTAAAATTAAATTAAATAAATAAAATTAAAAAATGAAAATAGTCCCTGCCCTCAAAATGGGCTTACATTCTAATTGGAGAAGACTCCCCACAAAAGGGAGCTGAAAAACTGGAATGGGGGAGGGATAGGGCAGGGCTGTCTGAAGATACCCACACAGGAGCCTTGATTTGAAGACAGGAAAGTCAGAAGCAGAGCTGGGAGAGAAATGGAGAGAGAGGGAGATAGGAAGACCTGCTTAGGACTTTAGGGAGCTCCAGAAGGAGTAGAATAATGGGAGAAAGAAAAAGGAAGACAACATAGCAAAGATGTCCCGTGGTCAGAAAGTTAGGAAACTGATGGATGTTCTAGGTAAGTAGCCTCCAAGTCCTAAAGGTAAGATTCCAGGGTGAGTTTGCAGCTGAAGCATGGTGTTGAAATTTGGAAAGTCCAAAGCACAGCTAAGAGGGGAATGAAGTTTTGCCAGATTGCCCCCTCTCCAAAATGGAAACTCTGGAAGGAATTTCCCAATGAGAGAAGGGAGAAAGGGACCAACATAGCAGAGCAATGCTTCATGGTGAGGAAACCCTTCAAAAAGAGGGGAAGAACTTCTTGCCCTTACAGATACTTTTTACTTGGTTTTAGTCAGTTCTGTGCTGCATTCTGCTAGGGTCCCTAATTGGAGAATAGAGAAAGAAAGTGGATGGTTGAAGAGACTCTATTTAGTCAAAGCTACATAAACTATTCCCTACAGGGAAAAACAAATAATGCAGTCCCTCGTCAAGCTTAAGAAACATCTAAGTATTTCTGCATGAGATTTATCAAGATAAAAAAGGAAGAGACAACAGAGTTGAAATTCTTCTTGATTTAAGGACTAGAGGCGACTATTAGTGAATTGTGGGCAGATATGCCATTCTATATATTAAATTTGCTGGAGGAAAAGTAACATTCAGAAACTACAAGGCCTTTAACATTAAAATTTTTTCTTATTTGAAGTCATACAGTATTTCCTCATTCTTGTGGGTTTCATTAAACTGAGAGGCAGAGAATGCCATAAACTGATTTGTTGGTTTCCATACATGTTGCCAAATTTCCAGTTCTGCAAAACCAATTTTCAGACAGGAGAAGAAAAAAAAAAGACCAAAGCTAAAGCAATTCTTGCTACTCCTAGCCTTATTCCAAATATGGGATAAAGCATTTAGAAGAAATGCAATCAGTTTTTGGTAATCAAAGGCAAATATTAATTTGTTTTCTGT
Source organism: Macrotis lagotis (assembly GCF_037893015.1). Lineage (NCBI taxonomy): Eukaryota > Metazoa > Chordata > Mammalia > Peramelemorphia > Peramelidae > Macrotis > Macrotis lagotis. The sequence continues at coordinate 472,218,452 of NC_133666.1, read as the reverse complement.
CCTTTTCTTTCCCTTCTTCAATTCCTTCATTTTTTTCCTTCCTTCCTCCCTTCCTTCCTTCCTTTCTTTTGTCACTATTTTGTCTCACAATAATTTCTTCCTCAAGCTCTGGAAAGGTTGCCAAACAATGATCTTGTTATAAGCCAAAGTTCAGTTATTTTTAAGGCATTTACTTTTACTACCTTTTAGTTGAAGTCATTTTCATGAAAATCCTTCCAAGCCACTAACTGGCCTAAGAATTTTTACAGGTTAAAATGTAATAATACTGCATAACTTCTAAGCAGATTGGTTTTTGCTTTGCCAACTGCCTTCCACTGGTACATGGTACAATCCAAGATTAACGAGGTAGGTGAAAGAGAAAAGAAACCAAACCATGAGCAGTTTTCAAATAACTTTCAACAGTCTTAAATTGTAGTGGGAAACTGATCTAAAGGGCAGGAGGAACTGTGGGAGAATACTATTTCAGCTGCTAAACAACCATGCAAGAGATTATTTTGAAAACAAAACCTTATTCACATTATCCTTCTCAAAAAATGTCAATGACACCTCATTACCTTCCTCAAAAAAAAAATCACTATTTAAAACCCTCTGTGATAAAACTTTAGCTTATTTTTACTACCTCATCTCACAATCCTCTTTCTTGTATTTCATATTCCAGCTAAATTGGATTACTCACTACCACTTTAATATTAATCTTCATCCTCTTAACTCAAAGAAGGTTCTCCTCTACCTCTCCCGAATCTCTACTTTTCAAAATCACACCTTTCCTTTAAGAGTCAACTAACTCAGTTGCCAGTTGCTGATTACTTCTGCTAAAGGTTCTCTCTCTCTCTCTCTCTCTCTCTCTCTCTCTCTCTCTCTCTCTCTCTCTCTCTCTCTCTCTCTCTCTCCTTAAATTCTTCATAACACTTCTTCTGGACCTCAGTTTTTTAACTTATTACACTCTTGTTTCACATCATAGCTATCTATGTACATGTCTTATTCCCTCCCTCCATTCACTAAGTTCCTTAAAGGCAAAGGAAATGTTTAATTTCATATCTATATTCCTTTGCAGGAGATGGCATGCAGTAGTAGATAGAGAACCTGTATCAGGACTACCTGAATCAGCCTTTTATACAATATATAGACATTGTGACCATGAGTAAGTAAGTCACCCAGTAGCATAGGAAACTCTCTAAGGCTATTAATTATTAAAAGCTGCCAATCTGCATTAGTAAAGGAATTTTCTCAACAAGTTGCTATCTATACCCATGAAATCACGAATCAGTGGGATTGAGGAGAAATTCCTTGCACATAATAGACATTTGATCATTTTAATAAAATTTCAGATCCTCAAATTAAAATAACATGTACCCAAAAAAACTCCCACTTAGTCCAAATCCAGACCACTAAAAACTTAATAATGAAAAGTCTTTTCTCTGGGCAAATTCAGGGAATGCAAACAATACCAAGGGACTTAAAGCTCAAAATAAGCAAGTAAGCAATTAATTCTTCACGCCCAAAATTGTAACAAACCAATCACTACCAAATTCTGGAAGGGAAAGGAAGCAAACCAAGAAGGAAAATAGTAAAAATGGAAAAGAAGGAAGACAAAGAGATAATGAAGGAAGTAGAAAAGTTGAGGAAGTATGAAGAGAACCCTGATTCAGGTGGAATAGTGATCAATACCACTACCAGGATAATTGCAATAGATTCCTAATTGGTTTCCCTCTGCCCTCTTGAATTCATCATCATATTGATTGTTTTTCTAAAAGTAAAAGTGTGACTATATCACTCCTCTACTCATTAAAGTCCACTGGTTCCCTATCAGTTCTAAAATAAAAAATGAACTCCTCTATTTGGCATTTAAAGTTCTTTACAATCTGACTTCAACCTACCTTTCCAGCTTGATTGTATATATGATCCCCCTTCACGTAATTTATGACCCAGAGAACCTGGCCTTCTTGCTGTTGCTCACATACAACCTGCCATTTCCCATTTCGGCACCTTTGCACTGACTGCCCATAAATCTGAAATGGATTTCCCCTTCAGGAAAGACCATTTCTTTTCCCAGACCTCAGTTTCTGCATGTGTAAAATGAAGCAACTAGACTAGATGAATTCCAAGATCTCTTTTAGTTCTAGCTCAATGATCCTCTGACCTCCACCCATAAGAACTCTTCCTTTCCTCCAGAGTTCAGTACAAACACTAAATGTTGTTCTTCATTCTTAAAAAGGACTGAAATAACATCACCATGTTGGAGTCAAGGTACAATGTGTCCACCTGTGGCTGATCAGACCAATATGAGCTTGGAAGGCTCTACCACAGGTCAGGCACAAATAGTTCAAATGACCAAGAGGATGCTAAGCCATGAGTAATTGAAAAACCAATAATGGTCCTTTTCTTAACCATTTTTCTTTATTACAAGGGATAGGTCCAATTTGGGAGTTGTGTTAAAAAAAATAGTGATGTAAAATCAAAAGGAATCAATAAAAAAGTAACTTAAAATAAAATTAAGAAGTTTACATGATCTTTAGGGTTCTTTCCAGCTCTTTATCTATGATCCTTTGGATAAACAGAATATATGTTCAACTAAATAGCTTAGCCTCTTCATCAACAGATCTAGATAAATGAGAGTTTACTAGAGCCAAACATTGTTTGAAGATTCCTAACTGATGAATGGCAGGTATCACATCCTGGAGATTTTTATCTGGCTTCAAAATCTAATCCCAAATATCATTTTTCAAAAGTGAGGTAAAGACGATTTAGCACCTTGTCCAAGATAAAAATGAGCATCAATTAGTGTGAGAAAAGAGGACAAAATTCTGTATCTCTAAGACTGCAAGCCTTGAACCCTTCAGAAGACAGGAAGGGCATTAGTCCATCTAAGAATCTTTGAAAGTCAAGGCAGACATGAACAGCCTGCCATTCTCCTCTATTCTGTCTTCTCAAAATCATTGTGCTGTGACAAATTCTCAACTTAGGCATCTTCTCTGGTGCTCTGTGTAAAACTTGCTCCCAGAATCCATGACCTTTACTCAATCATCAGTCTAATGTTAAAATATATTATGATTAAAGGGACTTAGATAAGATTAAAGGCAAATATGCCTTTTTTTAATTAAACCAGATCCTTGATACTTTCAAAGACTGATAAAGAGGGTTGGAATCTTCCAGCTTCTGAAAGACTATATTTAAAATAACTTGACAAAGTGGCACAGTTGTGAAATACATCCATGTGGTCTCTTCAGCAGCATTTTTTCTCAGCAGTGCATCATGAAAAGCTTTATAAACAAGAACCAATCCAGACTCAAAATCTTGGAAGAAGGAAAAGGATGTGGAGAGACTGTTCACACCACCTAACACACAGCCGTTTGCAGAATGAAACATTAAACAATGAGACAACACTCATCGTGATATTGAATGGGAAGGAAGCCCTGCAAAATCTGATGTAAACCATATGCTCAATATCTGTCTGTCTAAGAATGGAATTTACCTAAGTTATAATAAAGGTTCAAATTATGAAAAAATGAAAGTCCATTCACCTTATCTACTCTATGAAGGGATCAAAGGTGTAGATAATTGAAAAGTGGCAAGCATCCTAAAAAGCCATTATTTAGGAGCTTGGAAAATGTTTTTTTTTCTATTTACACTTAATATGGGTGTGTCTGATATTCTGGGAATTCAGTTGAAAAATCAGGCTATGAAGATTTGACACAAGCTTGATCCAGTTTCCCCTAGTTGACCTACACTTAACTATTTGTTGCCCCTCTTGAGCTAATGCACCCTAAGCAGAGATAGCTTCTTTTGTTTTTTCCTCCTGCTGACAGCAGGAGCATAAATGGCTACTCTTTCTAATGAATCTTGGAAATACCACTTCCAAATATTACTGTAGCTAGGAAGAATGGATTAAATTTTTTTTATACATGAACTCATATTGTAACTTAGGTAAATTCCATTCTTTAATAATGTCAGTACAGAGTGGACAGAAGGGGCAGATATCAGTAAATCATTAGTCATTTTCTTATAGTCCTCTGTCAATATTGAAATAGTAAGAATAATAGCTCCCTTGGGGCAGTTCGGTGGCTCAGTGGATAGAGCAATGGAATCAGGAGGACCTGAGTTCAAATTTGGCCTGAGACATTTACTTAGCCAAGTGAACTTAGGCAAGTCACTTAACCCTATTGCCTTGCAAAAAATCATAAAACAAAAATAATAATAATAACTCCCTTGAAAGAGTCAAGATGGCAGATTAGAGGCAGCAATACAGTCAAATTCTCCAACATTTCCCTCTGAGCAACTTTAAAGTAACACCCCAAACCAAACAAGTGAGACATTTTCCAGACTAAGGATAGTATGGAGATTAGCAGGAGATCTACAATACCAGGGTAGGTGCTATCCCAGAGTGCACATAGCAGAAGAAAACATTGATTCAGGTGGAATAGTGATTAATACCTCTATCAGAATTATTGCAATAGACTCCTAATTGGTTTTCCTCTGCCCTCTTCCATCCATCATCATATCAATTCTTTTTCCAAAAGTAAAAGTGTAGACATTGCCCCTTCTAAATAGCCACAGACCTTAGAAGCAGATGCCACAGTGGCAGCTGCAGCTTCAGGAGCTCTCATTCCAGAACCAATAAGGGAGTTCAACCACTGGTCAGAAAGAGCTTAGCGTTGACCCTCTGCTGGTACTGATTAACAAATCTACTGCCCATCTGCAGTAGTTCCAGGATACAGAGTAGCATTTGTGGTTGGTTAAAAGGAAGCAGGGGATGTGGTCACACATCCAAGACTGAAAGGAGCTCCGAGACTTGCAGTTGCCGAAGAGCAAGGATCTTTCCTGGGTAAAGAACAGAGCTCAAAGCAGGAGAGAAGTGACTCCAGATCATGAATAGAGCACTACAAACGTGCATCCTCTCAAAGTTATCTATGAAAACAGCAGTACAAAAAGTCTGAATGGAGGAAATTATCTCCCATAAAGGAGGAGTGCAAGGAAGAATTTTTACAATGGAGGGAAAGTGGGGAATTGGTTCAAAGAGGGAAGAAATAAATATAGTAGATATTGATATTGATATCTATATATGTGTGTATGTATATATACATACTTACACACTTAGGTGAGTATAGAAACTAGTATGCTAATCAGGAAAGTAAGAGGGGAAAGGGATAAAAGAAAAGGAGTAGAAGGGATGATAAAAGGGAGGACAAATAAAAGAAGACAGTGGTCAGAAGCAAACCAGACTTTAGAGGAGAGACAGGAAAAGCGGGGAAAGATGAAGAGGAAGAAAATAAGGAAAAAAGGAAATACAAAGTTAGTTGTGAACATGAATGACAAGGAGCTTATAAAATGGAAGCAGATAGCAAAAGGGATTAGAAATCAATGTCTAACAATATGTTGTTGATAAGAGACACATTTGAAACAGAAAGATATGCACAGAGTTAAAAATAAAGGTCTAGAGCTGAATCTATTATGCTTCAGCTAAAGTAAAAAAAAAAGGCAGGGTAGTAATCATGATCTCAGACAAAGCAAAAGCAAAAATAAACCTAGTTAAAAGAAATAATCAAGAAAACATTTTGATAGACATAGATAATGAAGTAATATCAAAATAGTGTTTCTTTGATAAAAGCCTCAATTCTCAAATATATAGGGAACTGAATCAAATTTATAAAACTAAAGAAATATTCTTCAATTGATAAATTATCAAAAAATAGGAACAGATAGTTTTCAGAAATCAAATAAATCAAGAAGAAATCACATGAAAAAAATCTTTAAATCACTATTGACTGGAGAAATGCAAATTAGAACAAATTTGAGGTACCCCTTCACACCTATCAGAAATGACAAATGTTAAAAGGGATGAGATAAAAATAGGTACACTAACAAACTATTTGTGAAGTTGTGAACTGGTTCAGCCATTCTAGAGAACAATTTGGAAAGGCTATAAAACTGCATACCCTTTGACCTAGCAATGTCATTACTAGGTCTGTACCCTAAAGAAATCAAAGGAAAAGAAAAGGATCTATGTGTTCTAAGAAATGATGAGAGAGATGTTTTCAGAAGAACATGGGAAGGCCTGTGTGAACTGATGCAAAGTGAACAGAAGCAAGAGAATGCTATCTACCTCCAGAGAAAGAACTGATGATGAACTCTACAAACTAAAATAAAGTTTTCCAAATTTCTTTACTTTTCTTGCTTTTTGTGTGTAATATAGCTATTATAGAAATGTTTTTACATGACTACACATGCAAAATTGTTATATTGTTTGCCCTCTCAGTGGACAGGGTAGGGATGAGAGGGAAACTGGAATTCAAAAATTTTTTTACAAAATTGTCAAAAATAAAAGAATAATAATTTTAAAAAAATAATAGACCTCATTCATATAGCACTTTTAGGTTTCAAAACACTTTCCTTATAATAATCCTGAAAAGGAGGTACTACAAATTCAACTATTCCTTATTTTACAGATGAGGAAAATGAGGCATAAAAAAATTAAGTTGTTGCAAAGACCAGTAGAGTGGAAAGGTCAATTAAATTTAGAAGTCCTGAGAGATCATATTCCAGCTGCGCTATTATACCGATTTTATCTTTGATAAGTCACTTGCTTTCTCTGGGCCTTGGTTTTCTCATCTATCAATGAAGTTTCTGAACTAAAATCTCTTAAGTGCCTTTCAGTTCTCAAGAGATGATCCTAAGTAGTTTACCTAAGGCTACAGAACTGGTAAATATAGGAGCCTGAACTTGAATAGGTCGTCTGACATTGTATCCTAAGCTTTTTGCCACTGCACAAGGTTGGGACTGCAATGTTCCAGGGTATACTTGCTGAGTAAACCTGCTAAGTATTATTTATATATATATATAGGTAAGGCTGAGTGTTTGCCCAAAATCTGGCTTAACTTGGATTACTTTTATACCTTTATTAAAGGAAATTTTCTTTGGAGAAGATGTTTCTAAAATGACACAATGGTAGTCTAAAAGTACATGAAAATTACTGTGGAAAGGCTAACTACCAATTGTCCTTTGTCTGTCTATAGACACTATCTCATTAGGTTAAGAATAGCACAGGTACCAACCAGTCTGCCTGGATACTCCTATTTGAAAGCTTAAAATAAACAAAAGATTTCTTTAGGCCTCTATGATCCCTTTCTCAGCATCTTTACCTTCTTCAGTCTCCCAATCTTTCTTGCAGTCTCAGACTCCTTACTATACTTTCCCTATTTTCCAATCACAAGCAGAGTTGTTGATCAACACAATAACTTTAGCCTTCACCTGTCCTTAGTGATCAAAGAGAGGCCTATGCATCATCCTATGCATGATGACATGACTTGCATGATTTTTTCTATTACAGTGAGGGGAGCATTATGCAAATCTGCTTTTATAGAACCTCTTCAACCCATGACCTGATTTGATAAGAAACTTTTGGTGATAGTCTGGTGCTTAGGGAGTCCTTGAAACCTTAAGTATGATCTTTTTCTTCCCACATCGATGAAGCATCTCAGTGCTCCAACAATGTCAGGCAGAGTACCAGTATGAGATATCTGATGACAACATGGCGACTCACAGGAGCAAGACAGTTCAACAACAACAACATCAGGCCAGTCCAAACCTGCCTCTCCATTGACTAATCTACAATACATTCTTACCTCTCAGATCTTCCATCTTTAAGCTATACAACAATATGATATGATTGGCAGCAGTTTTAACATTAGATCAATGCCAGCTTGCCACTCATAAGTCTGTGCTACTCTGCTGTCAATCTACTCCTCAGAGTTTGAACTCACTATTTGCCACCAGAACCTCAAAACTTTCCAAAGCTCAGGGCGTTCTCTTGAAGTGAATTATTCCAGGGCTGCCCCACCCTTCACAAAGTAAAGAGAACTTTCCCCTGGGTTCCCGATGAGTTCTCTTGGAACAGTTGTGTTACCTCACAAGTAACCTCCCTGCAGCACCAGTCTCTGCCACTTCAGATTCAGAGATCTGAACCCAACTTCCTTTTGATTGGTGGAGGGCAATAGAAGCCATCCCCATCCCTTTCAAATGGCATTCATCTATCTCTCAAGACAGACTGACCCATGTTCAATTGCTGTTCACATGGACCCCTTCTCCACTTCAACCTTCAAAGTTCTCATTTGAATATTTGCTACTGGACAAGTCAAAAACTCCAAAGTTCACCACTAACTCTCTTGCTCTATTAATGCAACTATTGGGGTACAATTCCTGAATCTACCAGAAAACGTTACTAAGCTTTTAGACTTAAAAAAAAAAAAAGAAGACTCATAAAAAGAACTTCATCGTTTCCCATCAGGATACACCCATCCAAATTTCATCAGAATCTCATCATCCTGAAAAATCATATCAACCCTAAATCTAACACCTACTCAGTAACTTCTGCCTCTGGGGCCTTCCCTCTGTTTGGAGAGAGTATAAAGTAGAGAGCTCCTCCCAGTGCCCCCATTTAATAAGGGGACTGGGGCAGGCATCTCACCATTTCCTACCCAGTTATACTCTCAGACTTTCAACATCCCTGTCTCGCCACTTTTTTCAGGTATTTTTATATGTTGTCTCTCATTAGATTTTAAGTTCCTTAAAGGAAGGAATTATCTTTTAATTTTCTTTGTGTCTAACACTTAGTACAGTGCTTAGGACATAGTATGTACTTAATAGTAGACACAATAAAGGCAATTAATAAATGTTTATTAACTGATTGATCTTTGCCACCCCCCAAATTATAGTGACTTAAAAAAATTTATTACAAGGAACCAAGAATCAAAATCTATGATAAGAAATATTCTTTCTTGGTGAACAAGATTTTTTTAAAATCTTATCTATTAAAATAAGAGCAAATCTCATTAATTTATTTTTTCTATAAACAGAAATTAAAATTTTTTAAATTCATCCCAATAAATTTCTTGACCAAGATTTGCTGCTCCCCAGCATCTTATATTCAGTTCTAAGACTTGCTAGAACTAAAACACAATTCATCATATTTCAGTTCCAGAAAAAAAATACTTCATGCAATGCTTGTTAAATTATCCTATGTTCAAATCCTGACTTGAGCAATTATTAGTAGAATAACTATGGACAAGTCATTTAACCTTCCTAAGTCTCAGTTTCCTCATCTGTGAAATGAAGCTAATAATGTATGTGTACCACCTGCCTTATGTTATTTCAAGGAAGCATTATGAAATTCTTAAGGCACTATATAAATGTGAGCTATTATGAAGTCATAAATATCTAAGAAAAAATACAAAAAGAAGTTTGAGAAATTACAGTTTGCAGGAAGAAAATAATAGGGAGAAGAACAAAGAAGGAATTCCACATATAAATGAAATGACTACATTTAGTCAGAGAAAGTAACACACCCTAGAATCCACTAGGAGCCAAGTGCTCCCACTACACATTAATAAATTATTCAAGTTCCTATAAAATGCATAAAAATCAGTTACATGTCAAAAGAGATAAAATGTAGCCTGCAGAATATTCTGCTCCATTTTATTTAAGATCACACATAAGTCAGAACCTTTCATACAATTCACCAAAGGCTGCCATGACAGAGTTCAATGACTCCGGTGATAAACTAGAGGAAATAACTATCCCTAGCAGAAACAGAAAGGGATAAATACAAAAGAAGTTAAGAACTGGAAACAAAGTAGGGACTTGCTGAATAGGCAGTATAGCTAAACTAATTCTAATATAGTATTGTAACAAAGTTATTGCACCACAAGAAATTATTGGCAGCTAGATTGTACAGTGGATAGACCACTGAACCCAGAGTCAAGAAGCCCTAAATTCAAATCCAACCTCAGACACTGTTGGCCTCATTCCTCAATTGTAAAATGAGAATAATATATAGTACTTCTACCTTATAGGATTGTGATAAGAATCAATGAGATAATATTTATAAAGTGCTTAACACAATGACTGGCACATAATAGGTGGTATGGAAATGTTTGTTTCTTTCCTTCCTTTTCCCCTCCCTCAATTCTTTCCTTCCTTCCTTCATTCCCTCCTTATAAATATGATAGAGAGAATTATAAAAAGATTTATATACAGAGTAAAGTAAGTTCAATACACAATGAATAAAACACGGTAAACAGGAAAAATGATAAAATGAAATTGAACAATAAATAATTATAATAACCAAGATTGGTCTTGGAAAAGTTAGGAAAATGTACCTTTTCTCCTTTCAATTACAGAGCTGACATAGTCATTGTGCTGATTGATCTTGCAGAATATCTTTTTACTTATTAAATATTTGTTACAAGAGGGATAAATATATTCATAAATAAATATGAAGTAAAATCAAAAGGCAGAGATTTAAAAAAAAAGAATGATGGTGCCAAATGAGAACTTATAGCATTTGAGAATATTGTGAATATTATTCTGAATCTCAGCACTACTTTTTAGGATTCAAAAGTTAAAAACTGAGTTTATATGCAAAAGTAATTAGATTACTTCCCAAGCTCACTTGAAAAACAAATAGTAGTAATGTCTAAATAAGGTCAAGGGACTCATGCCCTGCTTTGTTGTTTAGTAAACATTTCAGTTATAAATTCACAATTCTCAGCATCAGGGAAATGAAAATTCAAGATCATCTAACCATTCCTTTGTACCCTCACAGAGCTTACCTAGCTATTGTTAGGGCAAATGATCCCTGTGAAAGAGTCCTAAGCCCTATGATAGCCTTCCTTGAATGTTGGTTGGGGAGGAGTGTCAGAGAAAACAGATATCCATTCTACACTGAGACTTTCCTCATTATGGTTTTGATTTGTCATAGATGGACATAAGAAATTAAGTGGTAATATGGGGGGGAGTTTTGTGGAAGCTACAGATGACACAGAAGAAGTTTAGAACCCACAGAAATGCAGAAAATATATGTATAGTATTACATTATATTATATTAATCAAAATTGTATAATAATGAAAAGAAAAAGAAAAATTTAGACTTCTCTGGTACAAAGAAAGGGCCAGAAAATTTTAATTGGAGTTTTCAAGATCAAGAGGTGGGGAGAGGAAGGGAAAAGTGTTGTATCCTAACCCCCATGATGTGGAAGGGATAACTAATAGATTGCACTGGTATTTAGAACTTCCACGGATAGAGAAATTTCTTCTCCTAACATAGGTCAGTATCATCTTTCTCTGCAGTGGCTAATCTTAAAATACATCTACCAGTATGTATCAAAAGTAAGACCTGAACTGAAGCCTTCATAGCTCCAAAGTAGGCTCCCTAAACACTATTTCCCTGCCTATCTCAGGAAAGAAAAAGAAAAAGAAATGGTTTTGTCATAACATTATCTCTTAATCATTAATAATGTAATAGCATGATCACTTAAACATATCTCATTTGATCTTCACAACAATCCTATAGAGTAATATAGTATTTTTCCTGTTTTAGGGGAAGGAAAACAAGATTTGCCTGTAGATCATAATTATCAGGGGGGATTAGCCCAATTATCTCCTAACTAAAACACTATATAGCATTAAACAGGATAGATAGAAAAATATAAACCAGTTATAACCCTCTATAGAACTGTAGACCACAGTTATTATACTACTACTATGGGCCTATTAGAAGAACCAATCATTGAAGAACTTTTAATATTAAATGTTAAATAAATTTAATATTAAATGTTCTTGATTTAAAATATATTCTCCCAAAATATCAGTTAGAATATATTTACAGATCATCCAAATTTTTCTCTCATTTAAAACTGTGTTGGGTCAGGGAATACACTACAGAATTAAATATCTCAAAATATAGATTGAAATAATAGAAGAGATAGGTGCTTCATGTTGCCTATTTGAATAGAAATTGAGAAGCTTAACTGTTGAAAAGCAAGTCTGTTGTCTTATTACCCAGTCATCTACCTGAGCCCATGATCTATTATAGAGTTCAGAAATGTGCTGGTACATGTTTAATCAATTCTCAAAGTTTAATCTAGACTATTAACATTTTTTCAGAACTGCCAGGAACTTAATGAAAAAAAAAGTACAAAAGAAGGTGGCTTAGCCCTACCTGATCTAAAAATTATATTATAAAGCATCAGTCATCAAAACTGCTTGGTATTGGCTAAGAAATAGAGTGGTGGACCAGTGGAATAGACTAGGTGTAAAAGCAGGAGATTATTATAGTAATCTGCTGTTCAATAAACCCAAAGAGTCCAGCCATTGGGATAAAAACTCCCTCTTTGATAAAAACTGCTGGGATAATTGGAAGTTAGTATGGAAGAAACTTAGATTAGACCAACACCTCACACCCTTTACCAAGATAAGATCCAAATGGTTACAGGACATAGACATAAAAAACAATACTATAAGCAAATTAGAAGATCAAGGACTAGTTTGCCTGTCAGATCTATGGAAAGGGGAACAGTTTATGACTAAGGAAGAGTTGGAGAACATCACCAAAAACCAAATAGATGATTTTGAATACATTAAATTAAAAAGCTTTTGCACAGATAAAACTACTGTAACCAAGATCAAAAGAAATGTAGTAAATTGGGAAACAATCTTTACAACTAATGATTCTGTCAAAGGACTCATTTCTAAAATACACAGAGAACTGAGTCATATTTTTAAAACAAAAAGCCATTCCCCAATTGACAAGTGGTCAAAGGATATGCAAAGGCAATTTACAGATGAGTAGATCAAAGCAATTCAAAGCCATATGAAAAAATGCTCTAAATCATTAATTATTAGATAAATGCAAATTAAAGCTTCTCTGAGGTACCACCTCACACCTCTCAGATTGGCCAGTATGACCAGGAAGGATAATGATCATTGTTGGAAGGGATGTGGGAAATCTGGGACACTATTACACTGTTGGTGGAGCTGTGAATTCATCCAACCTTTCTGGAAAGCTATTTGGAACTACGCCCAAAGGGCAACAAAACTGTGCATACCCTTTGACCCAGCAATACCACTACTGGGTTTATATGCTGAAGAGATGAAGAAAAAGGGTAAAAACATTACTTGAACAAAAATATTTATAGCAGCCCTGTTTGTGGTGGCAAAGAATTGGAAATCCAGTAAATGTCCTTCAATTGGGGAATGGCTTAGCAAACTGTGGTATATGTATGTCATGGAATACTATTGTTCTATTAGAAACCAGGAGGGATGGGAATTCAGGGAAGCCTGGAGGGATTTGCATGAACTGATACTGAATGAGATGAGCAGAACCAGGAAAACATTGTATACCCTAACAGCAACATGGGAGTGATGATCAACCTTGAAGGACTTGCTCATTCCATCAGTGCAACAATCAGCAGCAATTTTGGTCTGTCTGCAAAGGAGAGTGCCATCTGTATCCAGTTAAGGAGCTGTGGAGTTTGAACAAAGTTCAAGGACTATTCTCTTTAATTTAGAAAAAACAGATATATTATTGTCTGATCTTGTTACCTCTTAGAATTCTTGTCTCTTCTCTAAGGATATGATTTCTCTCTCATCACACCCAATTTGAATCAAGGTACAATATGGAAACAAAGTAAAGACTGACAGATTGCTTTCCATGGGGGGGGAAGTAAGATTAGGGGGAAATTGTAAAACTCAAATAATATCTTTAATAAAAATTAATAAAAAAATGTTTTCACATTTTTCTTAAGTCTAAACAATCAACAAAAGAATAAGTCAAGTCCTGATTTATAGGAAAGGCCATTTCCAAGGAATAAATATTGACACTGAAAATTTAACACCAATTTGGCCAGTTGATACTAGCTCTAGCACATATTTATAATTTCAAATTATTTACAATCATAGATCATCTCCAAAAAGTTAGTATGATATAGTGTAAAGTGCATTGAATTTGTAATCAGGGGAGAACTGTGTCTGAATCCCAGTTCCAACATTTACTAGCTATGTGGCTATGGGCATGAGAAAAATCTCTTAGCCTTCAAGAGACCTACTTTTCTCCTATTCTTAGTAAAAGGAATTGTGAAGATCAGATGTGATAATATATGCTAAGTATATTAATTTCAGCTATTATGACTAAATTGTTCAGGTGGCTTTGGGTCTATAAATGTTTATTAGGCCTAGAAGACCAGCCTTTCCATTCAAGTCAGCAAATATGGATCCTGCATATGGATCATTGTGCTAGGCCTGGGAGAACTGCAAAATATGGTTGAGTCAGTCACTGCCTTTATGAAGCTTACAGTTTACTAGAGGGATATGATATACACAAGAAATTGTAATGTAAAATAATAGTATCTTGGAGGAGACCCAAATTTAAATAGGGGAGAGAGTGAAATGAAGAAAATGAACCTGTTAAGGAGACATGGAAATAGAGTTCCTAATGGTGTCTTTATTTACATACTTCATTTTAATTGCTAGTTTAAATATATGTATATATATATATATATAATATATATAAACATATATATACATTTATATGTCATAGACATCTTTATTTGGTAAGCTTGAAACTTAAAACAAAACTAATATCCACAGAGGCTGTATTATTAGAAAGTAAGACATTATGGAAATACAAAAAAGCAAACCTCACTGTTGAAGAAAAGTATTTACTCATCTAGAACTTAACAATTTTAGACTAATATAGCTTAAAATAAAAGGTTTTTGAAAACTGAATTTGATTTCTGAATATCAGGTTAATAAGTGAGACAAAAGAATAAAATCATAAATCAGCAATAATCTTACATCTCTTTAACCACCACTTGCCAGCATGTATTTTTTCATCTTAATCCATAGCCACCATCCATCTATCCATCAAAAACATTGTTTTGTTAAGTCATATGTATATTCATGTAAGATAAGCTCCAAGGCTAGGAACTTCTTGTCATTCAAGGCCACAGAAAGCCACCTTATAAAATATATGCCATTTGTCACAAGGCAAATTGAATGAGGGTCAGATGGATGGGGCAAATCCATCATCACAACTAGAAAAACACCTCAAAGTACATGGCCCACTGATCAGTAGGTCAACAGTGTCATCTTTATCTATGAAGAACATCATTATTGAAAAAAAAAAAGTAAGGGGCTGGAGTGAATATTTTGACTTTCTCTCTGTACCAAATCAGGAAAGAAGGAAGAAAAGAAGGAAGGAAGAGAAGGAAGAAAGGAAGGAAATAGAATTCCATACTACTTTTTGGTCTTTCTTGAATTTTGGATACACTGCCACTCACATGCTCTCAAACACTGCCAGCTTCACTTTATTTAATGACTGCAATATTCTAACTGGGAAATGATTTGTGACAGCCCATAAACAGCACTGAATACAAACTATTGTCAAAGGAGGTATTAACAAATTTGTGCTTCTCAAGTTCCCACACATGTAATTTTCCCATCATCCTGACAAGAGAAATGTTTAAGGAAAATGCAACAAACAGTTCTTAGATCTATGGGCAATGTTTTCCAAATAACTGCATCAACTTACATCAAACAGGTATTTCATTGCAGCAATATGAATTTTTTTTAACTTCACAGGTGTGCCTCTATTAACTAGAAGCTATAACACCTGGCCTCCCTCCTTTCCATACGCATAACCCTTGAATTTGTCCCTCCTCTCGGACAAGTGACTATTTGGGCATCAGCTTAGAGGGTGGGGGGGGGCCTCATTTTCAAAGGGCTCTCTCCAGAAAGCATCTAAGAGTTGCTAGAGAATTGACAGAAGTGTTGACATGTAATATGACACTAACATGCAGCCGGTTCACACCAGGTCTACACACCTGCTGGTATTCATGGGGTTTAAGTGAGCTGGTACTAATGACATGCTAATATAGTTCACCTGGCCTACATGCTGAAAGAATCAAAAGGCTGAGTCAGGAGGTAAGGAGGACTGTGACCTACATCAAACATGGTGGGGGAGGGGAGGGAGAGTCCAGACCAAGAAAAGAGGGGGAGGAGAGAGACAGAGACAGAGAGAGAAAAGAGAAAGAGAGAGAGAGAGAGAGAGAGAGAGAGAGAGAGAGAGAGAGAGAGAGAGAGAGAGGAGAGAGACAGATGGAGTGGGGGAGAGAGAGGGAAAAAGAGAGGGGGGAATGAGTAGAGATAGGGAGAAGAAGGAGGGAAAGAGGAAGAAAGGGAAAGAGATGGATGGAGGGGGAAGGGGAAGGGGAGAATGAAGAAGAGAGGGAGGGGTTATAGAGGGAGGAGGAAGGGAGAGAGAAACAAAACCAAGTAAAGCTTTGTCTCCTCAGGATTCTAGATGTCATGATGAGTGCCAAACATGGTATCCAGAAGATCTGAGTTCAATTTCTTCCTCAGATACTTGCTAGCTGCAGCATCCTGAGCAAGACATTTGGTCTTTACTAATCTTTATTAATTCCTCAGCCATAAAATGAGAGTAATAATACCTATTTAACAGGGATGTTGCAAGGACCTAATGAGATAATAGGCACAGAGTATTTTATATACTTTTAAAGTACTATTTAAAGTGATGGCTCCTGAGGCAGCTAGGTGGCACAGTGGATAGAGTACTGGCCCTGGAGTCAGGAGGACCTGAGTTCAAATCCAAACTCAGACACTTAATAATTACTTAGTTGTGTGACCTTGGGCAAATCAACCCCAGTGCCTTGCAAAAAAACTAAAAAAAAAAAAAGTAAAATGATGGCTCCTATTAGCATTAATGACCAACACAATGTTCCATTTTCAGCAAGGTTCATTTTATTGTTTCCTTTTTTAAAAAGGTAGACTCATTGGCCTCCCATGGCGTCAGGGGTCATTTCTAGTTCCCTGATCTGGGTCTTGCTATTGAACATCAATAACTCTAGAAGAGAAGGTTGACAGCCTGCCCCACTTGAATCTAATTCACTTGCAAGTCAAGACATCATCCTCCTGCTATCACTGGTCCTCTTTGAAAATGAAGGACAAACAACAACAACAAACATTGGTCTGCCAATACAATTTACTGTTCTAAGCTCGTCCATTCACTAAGATCCTTAATATCCTACACTGGAATTTCAGAATTCATCTTACCCAGGTTTCCACAATCAAAAGCATAGGCAGCTCAATCATTACTACTCTTCTAAAGATGCTACAGATAAATCTTTATGATCGAGTCAACCATAAGTTGGTAGATTTCTATCACCAAGATGGTCAATGTAACCATTCTGAGCAAGTTGTATCCTAGACATTGTTTCAGCAGATTTGAGGGGAAAAAACAAATGGAAGTTCACTGAAATTATGCCATGTCACAGGGGTTTAAGTTAATCGGAGTTGTCAAATAACCTATATGGTAGGACCTATATGGTAGTTGGATGGTATAATGGAGAGAGCTAGGATCTGGAATCAAGAAAATCTAATTTCAAATCTACCTTATATTTTTACTATCTCTATGACCCTAGGAATGTCAGTCTGCCTCAATTTTCCCCATTTATGAAATGGGGATAATAATAGTGCCTCCTTTCCAGTGTTACTCTGAGAATAAAAATAAGATTTTATTAGTAAACTAGAACACATAAACAGGTTTCCCCCCCCCACAACAAAGCTTTGATTTTATTTTCTCTAATTGCATGCAAAGATAGTTTTCAATATTCATCCTTTTGCAAACTTTTGAGTTTCCTATTTTTCTACTACCCCCCCTTTCCTACCCCAGTTTCCATGGCAGCAAACAACATGATATAGGTTAGACATATACATTCATGATTAAGAGATTTCCATATTAGTCATGGTATGAAAGAGAAATTAGAACTAAGGGGGAATCAACTATGAGAAAGAGAAAAATAACAAAAGAAATTTTAAAAAGTGAGCATAGTATGCTTTGCTCTGCATTCAGACTCCATAAGTTATCTCTGGATGTTGGTGGCATTCTCTATAACAGGTCTCTCAGGATTGTACTTGATCACTGAAGTGCTGAGAGGAGCTGTGTCCATCAAAGTTGATCATCTTATAAATGTTTATGCTAATGAGTACAGTTCTCCTGGCTCTACTCACTTCACTCAGCATCAGTTCTGGCAAGTCTTTCCAGGCTTTTCTGAAATCAGCCTTGCTAGTGATTTCTGATAGAGCAATAGTACTCCACCCTAGTCATATATCTAATTGATGGGCATTGCCTCAATTTCTAATTTTCTGCCACTACAAAAAGAGATGATATTGATATATATTACATGTGAATTTTCATTCTTTTTATGATCTCTTTGAGATATAGACCTAATAACGGGATTGCTGGATCAAGTATGCACAGTTTTATGGCCCTTTGGGGCATAGTTCCAATTTGCTCTACAGAATGGTTGAGTCAGTTCACACTCCACCAGCAGTGAATTAGTGTCTCAGTTTTCCCATATCCTCTCTAACATTAATCATTTTCCGTTTCTGTCATTTCAACCAATCTGATAGGTGTGAGGTAATATCTCAGAGTTGCTTTAATTTGCCTTATCTATATGGCTTTAGATGGCTTTAATATCTTCATCTGAAAATTGCCCATTCATAGTTACAGTAAACTGCATATAAATATATATGTTTGTATGTATGTATGTGTATATATAATGAACATTAATTATATATCTATGTAGATATAGATATAGATATATAATGATGGGTAAGGTCAGTAACTAAAGATGGTTCCCAAAATACAAAAACTCCAAAGGAAAAATAATTTGCTCTGAGATTTACTGAGGAAAGCTGATTTTTTTAATAAAGTCATCATTACATAGGAAGGCAATTTTATAGATAATAGAAGTGCTCTAGAATTGCCATTAGAGATGAACTTACCCCACTCCAAATTTGCTCTAGTCACACTATGAAAGGAAACATAGTATAGTGGTCTGGATATTGGTCTTGGAAACAGAATGCCTAACTCCAAATCCCACCTCAAATACTTGCTATGCAATCCTATACCTAACCTTTCATATCAGTTAAAATTGGACTCAAGGGTTTCCTAGTTCCTTTCCAGCTCTTAATGTACAATCCTATAGTATTTAGAACTCTTGGAAAAATCAGACAAAATGAAGCAGACTTTTAACAAATCAAATATCAGGTAAAATACATAGGAAGTCAGGATATAATAACCAGTATTACTCTGGAAGTAAGGACCAGTATAAAAAGGGCATCATTTTTAATTTGTTGCCAGAAAAGAAATGATATAGTGATTATTTATGCAATTGAGAACTATATAAATACTGGCTATTGTTCTTGTTCTTATTCATTATCATTGTTTATATCATTATTATCAATATCATCACCCAGAAATGCAAAATGCACAAATTTGGGGACATCTCCTCCCAAATAGTCATAAGGACTGTTTGCCCCCAACCTGTGGGAGAGCTTTCTGAGCTTATATTGGTCTGATCAGGCACTGTTGGACTCATTGTACATTGACCCACACACACACACGCATCATCAGGGTCCTTTTTTTGGTCTTCTCTAAGCAGAAAAGACAATTATCATCACTGTCATTTCATGTTCTAAAGAAAGGGACAAATGAAAGCAAAGAAAAGGATCCTAAAATAGATTCCATTTAAACTTCCTGGGAAGCTTTCCTTCTCCGTGTAGTTCATGGCACACTTAGTATTTCACTGGAGCTACTAAATAATGAGTCAAAGCTAGGTGATAGGTCTTAGACAAACAGTACCCAATATGGATGCATGAAAGCTGTGTATTAATAACTGATATTTATATTAAATTTCACATCTATGGTCTCCTCTGAGCCTCACAATAATTCTGTGCATTGGGGAGTACTATAGTTATTATGATCTGAATTTGATAGATGTGGAAACTGAGTCACACAACTTGTGTTGGAGGTAGAATTCAAACAGGACTTCCTGACTCCACTTGCAGTGCTCCATTCATTTTACAATCTTTTTTCGATTTCTAAGAAAGGAATGTAAGTCAAAATTTAGAAGCTATCCATGGTGGGGTCAAACTAGAACAGAAAAATGAAATAGTAAAACAGACTAAGATGCTTAATGTCCAAATTGGGAAGACCCAAGGTTTTTGAAATACATTCATGAAGAGAGGGCAGCAACAGTGACTAACTCTGGATAGGTGTCCCTTATGAAGCAAAAACTCAATATGAGAAATTTCACTAGGGGATTAACTGGGAACCTATCCAATTTTATAATGAAAGTCAGTAGGAAAATAGGATTTGATATATAGAAACTTGCCTTACAGGAACACATCAATTTCCTATACTGATGAATGCCTGTTAATGGATTTTTTTAAACCCCACAAAAGTAAAAAGTTATGTTAGACTCTAATTGCTTTCCCTCTACATTAACATAAAAAACTGTGCTATGCTCAATATTTTTCAATTTTCTTTGAACATAATCTCAAAAACAACATCCTTGTTTACAGGATCTATGAGCTAATAATATACTCTCTGCCTCCCATTACAAATTAACTCCCATCAGCTCTTCTTGTCCCAATCTGTCTGAAGAAGGAACTTTGCCTGTTGGTATGAAATCAGTCATTAGAATGAGCTATTAGCAAGCCCTGTTGTTAGCATGCCCCCCCACAGCATGCAGGGTTCAATGAAAGAAAAAATGCGCCTTTTAAGGATTTGCTGATCCTCCTTACTTGGTATTGTTTCTTTACCTGGAGAAATGTAAATATTACTTCTGTATATGCCCTATTCACCTTTATTTTCTACATGGCCTAAGCACAAAAATCTGTCTATTCTCTAACCCCAGTTTTTGTTCTCTTGTGAATATAATGAATGCTTATGGTTTATGAGACTGTTCCAGCCTCACTACAGTTTCCCATTTTCACCATTCTCTCTTTCTTCTTTGCTATTG
The DNA here is from genome assembly GCF_037893015.1 of Macrotis lagotis. Lineage (NCBI taxonomy): Eukaryota > Metazoa > Chordata > Mammalia > Peramelemorphia > Peramelidae > Macrotis > Macrotis lagotis. Next base: position 472,197,795 of record NC_133666.1, on the reverse strand, counting down.
CCTGGTGCTATCTTCTTTGTCTCATTTTCTTTTCCCTCTGCCTTGGGTTACAATACACAGCCTCTTCCTGATACCCTACTCTCCGTTATGACAGTATAACATAAGATAGGAAAGATTCTTGACCTCTGGAGCAACACCATTGAGCTCAAAGGAGACAGAATTCTTGGAAATTGGATGTTGCCCAGCTAGCATTCAGGGTGGATGAGGGGAAAATTTCAGGCTGGAAAGAGGGAAAAGAAGGTATGCCAAGTGTGACAGGATCGTACCTTGAACCCATCTGGGTGCCCAGTTCTACATGCCAAACATGTTTTTGTCTCATGCGATTGATTATGAGAAAACTTGTGATACCAGTGTTCCTGGAAACTAGCAAGATTGAGGGATGAACTAAAAACTGGACAGGAGGCAAGTCAAATATTTTTGAAAACTATACTAGAAATCAGTCATCTCTTTCTTTTTCAAGAAAATTTAGGTTTAGATACCTTCTGGCATGAATAAGCTATGGCATGGAGACAATATTAACAGGTCTTGGCTTTTTTTAACTATTTATACACCACCCCCAAACTCTATTAACATTGAGACGGTAAGTTTAAGATGATCTAATTTTAAAATTCTTATTTTTTGGCATCAAATTTTAGAAGTTTTTGGTGATCTCCAAATGCTGCAACAATACAAACTTTTGTCCACTTTTTTTAACCCAACTTGTGATTTTTATCAGTGTAGAGAGCTCCCTCTACCAATTCAAACTGGACATGTTCTACAACCTAGAGTTTCAGAGAATTGTTTCAGCATTGAAAGGTTACATAACTTACTAAGAATCACAGAGCCACCAGTATGTGTTAAGAAGAGGGAGTTAAGCACATGTCTTCCTGACACCAAGATGAGTCTCCTTTATGTCTCAAAGCTGCTTCTCTCTAATTTTCTTCCAAATATATTAAATTTGTTGAATTTCACCTATTATTGAAATTTAGCATGATAATCATTGAATAGAATGCCAGACTTGGAGCCAAGAAGACCTGGATTCAAATGTCCCTTAAACATTTCTAATTATTTTTAGGGGTGGCTAAGTGGCATAATGGATAGAGCTCTGGCCCTGGAGTCAGGAGTACCTGAGTTCAAATCCAGCCTCAGACACTTAATAATTACCTAGCCTAGCTGTGTGGCTTTGGGTAAGCCACTTAACCCCATTTGCCTTGCAAAAAAAGAAAAAAAAACATTTATAGTTATTTTTACCTTGGGCAAGTTGCTCTATGTTAGCCTCAGTTTCCTTATCTTTAGAATGGAAATGATAACAGTGCATACTCATAGGGTGCTCATAAAGATCCAATGATATGATACATCTAAAATTATTTGAATAATAATCAGAAGCAGATAGAAGGAGCAGTCAGTAGACCTGGAGTCAGGAAAATTCATCTTCCTGAGTTCAAATCTACCCTCAGATACATACTAGCTGTTTGGCCCTAAGTAAGCCACTTAACCCTTTAAAATGAGCCTATGGAGAAGGAAATTGAAAACTACTTTGTGAAGAAAATCCCAAATGGGGCAGAAAGTATTGTATATAGCTCAAATGACTGAATAACTATGGTTTGCATAATGCTTTATAAATATTATCTCAGTGGATCTTCACTACAACTGTGGGAGGTAGATGTTATTATTATTATCCCCATATTATAGTTGAAGGAAACTGAGGCAAGCAGCAGTTAATGCCACACAGCTAGAGTGTGTGATAGATTTGAACTCATCTTCAGAGATGGAATTATGTGGCACAGTGGATAGAATACATCTACTCTGCCATCCAATTCCATCTCTGACAATCTTTAAACCCTCCTTAAAATTATTCTTCAGAAGCAAAAATAGAGAGACTGGTCTCAGAAAGACTTAGGTTAAAGTTCAATCCCTGCCTCATATAGGCTATGTGAACTTCACCTCTCAGTGCCCTCAGGCAACTCTGTAAATTGAAAGTGAAAAGTGCAGAGAACCTTACATTAATGGAACCAAAGATGTAGTAAAAAAAAATCTATACACTTACTTAGATTCAATATCTGATAATTGATCAATATTCAAGTCATTTTTAAGTGTCAGGTCTTACTGGGGTCAGATAAACTGGGTTTGAATTCAAATTCTGCCACTTTACATCAACAAAGGTTAATTAAATGTCCATTTTCTGGCTAAATAATTTATGGCAAGTCATATAAACTCTCAGCCTTTGCTGGAAAAGATTAGGCTTAGAATAGATGTTCTGTAAGGTATATCCCTTCTAGCCCAGAAAGTCAGGGACTCTTAGTAAATCTCCCAGTATCAGAAGAGAATGAAGATCAAGTTTTATATTGTTTTACTATTTTCCAGTTCCTAGCAGAGCTCTGAGTATTCAATAACTTCTATCTAATTAGTTGATATTCAGCATGGGTAGTAGATAAAAGGTCTGACCTTGTAGTTGGAAGGACTAAGTTGATATCACATAATCCCTCAGTGGATCAGGTACTAACTCTCTAAGGTTGTACCATAATATAAGCTAATCTGGTTTGGTGGAGAGAATTTCCATACTAAGATATTCCCCAGACCAATAAAACTCCAGAACATAAAAGGACAGGATACGTAGAATTCCACTCTAGTTTCTGAAATGTCCACCTGACTCTTGCCATCTATAATATTTCATAATAAGAATTTGTAATGAGAAGTAGCCCATATCAATTAATAGCCTACCATATAAGGTAGGACTGTTCTCTGTTGAATACATTTGCACCAGTGCTGCAGTGATGGCCTTAATTATTAATTAAAATGAACAACTGAGAGAAAAGAAATTTACAATGTGGCAGAGACCTATAGGAATGTGCATTTCATAGTGAAATACTAGATCTCCCCTTAAACCTGGAGCATTTTTTTTTGAAACCTGGATTTTTGGTGTACTTTATGGTATACAAAGGTGAATCTCTATAAGATCTGGCTTGATTTGATGGATGTCCTCAAAAGATATCCAAAAGACTGCTCCCAATTGTCTTCTCAACTTTTCTGTCATAGAACCTAAAATTTAAACTGTAGAGAATAATTCCTGCCAACTAATAACTGTTACTGAAAGAGTCCCATACATTAAAATGTAAATACACCTAGAAGCCTCAGAAGGGCTAACACATTAAACTATCATCAACTGTAATCACTTTAGTATGAATTAATTTATCAGATTAACTAACTGGTCACCTAGTTTAGCTATCTCAGTGAAGTAAATGGGGAATGGGGTAGATCTGAAGGAAACAAGTGGGGAAAGATCTAGAAGGAATTCAAGGCCAAGAAAGGAGATTCAAGTGAGATCACAAGGTAAACAACATGAGAACATTGGGGAAATGGATAAAGGAATGCTAAAAAAGGAGAAGGGGACACAGAAATCAATACAAAGATAAATTCCATTTACTGAACAATTTTGTTTCCCACCCCACCTCAAGAATACTTTTGATTTCGTAATTATAAAGTCCACCTAAATAGAACAGCCATGACAAAACATTTTTTAAAAAGTGTTTTACATGCAGGCATTTAATAAATGAAGTCATGAATTAATGAATTATAAATGAATAAATGCTAGCCATATACCAGCTAAGGGACACATTGGAAGTCTAGTAGAGCTACTACAACTAAAGTTGAATACCATAGTCCTCACTGGCTTGAAATAATCCACAAAAGGGAACAAGATCCAGAGAATGTCAGAGTTCAACAGAGGAATAGATGAGGGCATGAGTAACCTCCTCTAGGTTAAAGACAACAAGAATCACAGGTTACAATGTAGGAGTAGCCCATTTGTGAGAAAGGCTGGTCTCATTCCATTAGGGAGGAAGGTGAAGGAGGTACTAGTGTTATCATGTTGGCATCCTACCTAAAAGAAACGAGCAACTAGTCAAAGTTGTTGCTGTTCATCGTTTTGATCATGTCCCACTCTTCATAATCCCAGTTGGAGGGTTCTTGGCAAAGGTACTGGAATAGTTTGTTATTTCCTTTTCCAGCTCATTGAGAAACTGAGGTAAATAGGGTTAAGTGACTTACCTGGGGTCACAAAGCTAGTAAGTTTCTGAGACCAGGTTTGAATTCAGATCTTCCTGATTCCAGACCAGGTCCTCCATCTGTACTGTCTAGTTGCCTAATCAATGATATGGTGCTAATTCTTCCATCTCATAATTACTGACAATAATTACATATTTCCTGTGTTTGGAGCACACAAAGTACTTACCTAATAGCAGTTTACCATTCAGTAATAAAGATGAGACCGTCATTCACTTATTCAAAAGTCATTTTGAATAGGTTTAGAGCACTATGCTAGGGTCCCCCCATTCAAATCAATTCAATGAAGCACCTAAGGTTTACATTGGTTAAATGAGGTGGTCAAGTTTAAGTTAGACAGCTAACTCTCAAGAGGTGACTCTCCCTCACTTTTATAAAGTGTCTTAATGTTTACACCAAGCACCTTAAGCACATTGGCACCTTCCTCCCCTCAGAAATAACTAGTGATGTGTACAAAACCTGATAATGAATTCATTTACATGTAAATATTAAGTCTCAGGCATTAAGTGGGTTTGCCTTAATCTACTGGAAAAAGTAATGACAAACCACTCTTTGCCAAAAAACCCTATAGACATTGTTGACTTGCTATGATTCCGTCAGACATGACTGAAAAACAATCATGTGTACATAAATACTTATGAGAAAACAGAATAAAAGGAGACACCTGAAACTTAGAGGTATGAATAAACCTGTGGTGAGTTTTTAAGCAGAGTTCTTAAGATTGGAAGGAATAGATTAAAGCTTGGTGGAGGTAACAGAAAAAACAGCCTGGGGAGAGAGCTAGGTAGCAAGAGCTAGTTATCCATGAGAAGCATTTTTGAGGAATATGCTTGTTTGTTAGGGGCTAAGAATGCACATTGTGAGGTTATAAAAAATAAGACCAATGGCCTAGCAGTAAAGAGAGAGTGGGGGAAGAAAGGAGAGCAAGGGTTTTGTGCTTGAGGCAATACAACTGACTGGGAAATGCAAAAACTTTGGAAAATCTATGTCCTTTAGGCATTTTCCTGATTTACCTCCTTTATTAACCATATAGCTACTAACTGTGGACACCTCTAAAAAGACACAGTAGAATTTAGAAGGCAACCTGATGGAAAGGGTCATAACAATAACTGAGGTGCCCATGACCCTCCATGGAACACTCTGCAACCTTTTTATTTAGCAGACCCTTCAGCCCACACATCATAGGTGACAAGGCTGTTGGCTATTTAGAAAACACAACAACAATTTGATCATAACTTGTCCAGTTTTTTGTCCTAACATCTGAATGGGAGAATACAAGGAATAAATAAGAGAGAAAATGACTGATTAAAAACCTGCATTTTGGCTCAAACTTCTGCAAGGTGAAAAAAAAAATTAAAAACAACACCCCCCCCCAAAAAAAGGCTGTTTAGCTAACTATGAAGCAATCAAATGCAAGTAGTTTTTTTAGTTAATTAATAGAAAGAAAGTAGGGTACAATCCTGAATTCTTCAAATAAGATGGTCACATTTTAGAGTGAGAAGAAATTGTCTTCTTTCTGTCTGTTCTGTCTCTCCTCTCTCTGTCTGTCTGTATCTCTGTGTCTGTTTCTCTCTCTCTCCTCTTTCTCTCTGTTTCCTCTGTCCATCTGTCTCTCTCCTCTCTATCTCCATCTGTGTCTGTCTGTCTCTTTCCCAAATTTTCAAAACAATAGCAAAAACAGAGACAATCAAAATATCAAATTTCCATTAAAAAAAAATTTCCATCCTCAAAGGGATAGTATAGGGAAGGCCTGTTGAGCCTGTTCAGTGTCATAAGACAGTGTCTTATGAAGTGAAACCCATGGACCTCTTCCCAGAAAACTCTTTAAATTCATGAAACAAAATACATAAGAATATAAACAAATCCAATTATATTGAAATAAAGATGTCATTTTTGCCCATCCAAGTTCACAGACCCCTTTTTTCTCTGGTCCATGAACTCTAGTTGAGAAATCTTGACCTAGATCTAGAAAGAGAAAGAAATTCAGAGATCATCTAACAGAACCCTCCTATTTAGTGAATGAGGAAAGTGAGGCCCAAGAAGGATAAATGACTTTCCTATGGTCACACAAGTAATAAGGATCAAAGGTAGAAAGTCTTCAGACTCTAGATCCAGAGTCCTTTCCACTGTGCTGTGTTTCCTGGTTAATTCTAGTTCCTTAAAAATAAATGGTTGACCATTTGGCAAGAGGAAAATACCCAGGTCACCCAACTGAATTTGTGTTTCTATTTGCCTTTTATGATAAGGCAGGTTGCTACCAAAGAAAAGTAATACATAATTTGACTTTGTGAAAGGGTACTGACAACTTCAAAATAAGCGCCAGGCTCCATATAATCATTTTCCCTCTTTCCAACACAAATTAAGTACATTACAGAATCCAAACCACAGTATTCAATGATTAATTGCAACAGTAGGAAGCGGAGAGAGTTTAAACCTAGTGTTTCAGATGCAACATATCCCTGGCTGGGTCCCAGCCTCCAGGCTACATAAATGTCCCTTCTCCAGACAGTAACACTCTGCAAAGGTGCCTGAGATTCCCAGCTCTGTGACTTGTACTGGGTTGTGAGGAGCTAGACAAATGTATTATAGGAAATCATCCAAAACTGAGTACAGATGTCTGCTAACACCGAGGACTAACGGGCCTGTTTTCATGTCAGTGACCACAGTTTACCACCATGTTAAGTTATACCATCACCTAGCATGGCGCCACACGCAATTAGGGATCTGGAAAATGCTTTGTGATGAGTTTAGATGATACAAGCTCTCTGAATTTATCATTGTTCATGCACTTTAATTAACCACTAAAAATACAGGGACTCAACCTTCATGCCAATCTTTGTTCACACATTGAATCCATTTTTAACGACGCATTTTTAATTTGCTCTTGAGCATCTACTTATACATCTGTCAGTGCTTTCCTTGTAATTCTAGGCAATAACTGATTCTTTTCAGAAAAGGAGAACGTGCCTGGATAGGAATTTGAAAGGTCTTGTACTTCAATACAGGTTCTGCAATGAACTTGAAATCTAGAGAGCCTTGGCTTTAGTGGTATAATTAGAGAGGACTTGAGAGAATGGGAGGACTAGGTGAAATAATTTATGAGCAATTAACAGCACTGACAATGTGATAAAGCCTAGTATCTGGGGAATTTAAAAAAAAAAGAAAGGGTAGTCACCAAACATAATCTTATTGCCTCTAAATTTGGGGGGTAAAGGTCTTGGTAATCCTTCAGGGTTACCTGGGAATTCTCCCTGATAAAGCCATATCTTATGCCTCTTTCCTAGTACCTTACCTGGGGAAATAGTCTTTATCTATATGTCCCTTTCTCTGTGGTATGTCAGAAATTAGTACCATTCCTACTGGTTAATGATCAGTTTCTCCTTAAAGGCTAAAGTTAGAGAAGAGACTAACTGTAATATCACATCTGCATTTCTAATATTCCAGTTGTTCTGGATTACCACCCCTAGGACTTGTTTGAGAGCCCTAGCTAGTCTCCCAATAGGCTGTAAACTCCTTGTGAGTCAGACTTCAATTTTGGAGAGGTTTTATAGTTTTTATATGTCCAGCACCTAGTAAGACCATAGTAGTGCACATAGTAGGCCCTTTAAAGTGCTTGTCAAATTGAACACTTGGACACATCACAGTTTTGAGCCCCCCCATTTTACCATCTTTGAAGAAAGAATAATTTTTATCAGTTCTACTTGGAGACATATTAAGAAATGTTGATTGATCAAATGGTCAATCAATAAACATTTATATGAGGGCCTATGCTAAACATAGGGGATACAAAGAAAGGTAAAGCAGAATTATATACATATTATATACATATGGTTTATATTAACTAGAACGTTTTCAAAAGAGACAACCTTGAAACACTCAATAACTCTGATTGTTGCAGTTATTTGTCATGATTACAGGGAAACTAATGATGATTATTACTGAGTACCTCCTAATAGGGAGGTGAGGGATTAAATATGCAAAATGAGACACAATTTTGAAGATGGTAATGTGCAAGGGGGGGGGTCCTGATTTGGTTGTTTCCATATATTTGTTGCAAAAATTTTGTTTTTCCTTTTTTCCTCCTGGAGGGAGTCAGAATAGAACAATGGGAAGGAGGAAGAAGTAATGTCTGATAAATGAAAAAATATTTAAATCAAATTTCAAAACAAAAAATATGTTTCCTGCCCACAAGGAGCTTACATTCTAATGGGAAAAGAATAAGTAAATAAATAAGATATAGAGAAAGTAGATGAAAGATAATCTCAGAGGAAAGGCACTGAGAATAAAGAGAAAAAAGCCCTCTTACAGAATGTAGACTCTAAGAAAAGTCTTGAAGGAGATGGGGGAAGCCAGAAGGCTAGGAGAGGTGAGGAAGAACTTTCCAGGTATGGGGTACAACCAGTGAAAAGGCCTAGGATCAGAAGTGTTGGGTTCAAGGAGCTGCAGGACAAGCTAGTATTGATGGATTATGGAGTATATGAAGAGGAATGAAGTGTAAGAAGACAGAAAAGGTAGAAAGGAGCAAGATTGTTCATATTGTCAAATGCCAAACAAGTCTTGATATCTGATCCAATGGGCAATAGGGAAGCATTAGAATTTATTTAGTGGTGGATAAAAGAGGCCTGCATTTTAGGAAAATCACTTTGGCAACTTAATAGCAAATAGAATGAAATGAGGAGAAACTTGAGGAAGGATGAACATTTTTGAAAGACTATTGCAATAGACCCAGAGTCAAGTGAGGAGGTCCTATACCAGGCTGGTGTCTCTGTGAACAGAAAGAAGGGGAGTGTACAAAAGGGCTAAATAAAAGTAGAAAAGATAATACTTGATAATAGATTGGATGTGTGGGGTGAGTGAAGTGACTTTGGATAAGATCAAGGATGCAATCCTGGTTGACTAAGAAAATGGTACTTCAATAGTTAATAGGAAAGTTGAAAAGAGTCTGGTTTGAGTCAAAAGGAAGATAATGCGTTCTGTCTTTAAAATGCTTACCAGGAAAAGGAACAAGGTGATTATGTGACAAAGCAGTGTGCCAAATGATTAACAAATATTATCTCACTTTATCCCCAAAACAACCCTTAGAGTTAGGGGCCTTTATCATTTCCATTGAAACTGAGGCAAACAGCAATTAAGTGATTTGCCCAGGGTAACACAGCCAGCAAATGTCTGAGGTTATATCTGAACTCAAGTCTTCCTGACTCCACTTCCAGCCCTCACAACCATTATCCAAGGGAACAAACCCCTGAGGAGCAAGAGATCCTCCATCTCTTCTACCACCAATACCAACTGCCAAGCAATTGCAAGGAACTCACAAGAATGTCTAAGGGTCTAGGAACAGCAGCTCCCCTTCATCCCACTACACACACACACAGAAATAATCCTTGTAGTTTTTGTTTGTTGCTTAGTCATTTCCAACTCTGTTGACTCCTTTTGGAGTTTTCTTGGTCAAGGTCCTAGAATGGTTTGCCATTTTTTTCTCCAGCTCATTTAACAGATGAGGAAACTAAGGCAGACAAAAATAAGTGACTTGGCCAGGTCACACAGCTAGTGAGTGTCTGTGGCCAAATGTGAACTTGGATCTTCCTGACATCAGGACTACCAGATCTACTGTGTCACCAAGCTGCCTTAAATCCTTAAATCTGGAAAATCTAGGAAAGAAAGTTCTTACCATCAAAATCCTTGAAACACAAAATGCTTGTTCTGTATCAGAAAGAGACAGATTTTTATTGCTGGAAATGGAAATACCATCTGCCTTACAGGTATACCCTAAGGACCACTTTGGTTTTTCCAACTGACTTGTAGCTGAAACCTCTGATATGCATTGTCTTTCCCAATTAGAATGTGAGTTCACTGAAAGTAATAATTATTTTACTTTTGTCTTTGAATCCCCAGTTCTTAGCACTGTTTTATACACAGTAAATGTTTAGTAGATATTTTCTTCATTCATTTTACTCATTCTTTATTGCATTTAATCCTCACACCTATAAGATGTACCTATAAGGCACATCACATTACCAGTTTCAATTTTCACATAAGGAAGCTAAGGCCCAGGGAGATTAAATGTTACCAGCTCAGAGCCATACAATTAGTAAGCGTCTTAGCTAGGATTCAGACTTGGACACCAAACCACCAATACCTCCAGTACTCCTAAAGGCAGAATAACAAAAGCACAGGGATGTGTTGGTAAATGTTTAACAATTAGTTTTCCAAAAATTGCGAGATACATTTTAAAATTTAATCTCCATTATTTGCATTTTCTCAATCACATTCTTAAGTCTAGACAATTAACAAAACAAAACAATCTCTGATTTGGAGAGTTTAATGATTCTGAGGTATAAAATGCTCACCCTGGAAATTTAACAATCAATTTGAGCTGGCTCCAACAAACATATAGATGGATATAGATGGATATTCCTAAGGACCTCTGGAAAATTGGTGGATAGAGACTTTTTTTTCCCCTGGAGATCATTTGAAAGTTTTCTGAATGACCTATGGGGATAAAATTTAAATTTCTGCAGGCCCATCAAATTCATCTTTAGACTTCAGTTTCTTCATCAGTGACATATGGAGGTCAGCTTAGATTTATTCAAACTCTGACATTCTATGACTTTGAATGAGTAGTTTTTAGAGGTAAAATTCCACAGAGATGCAGAAGGAGCATTCACTTGCTTATCACAGCTTGGACAGAGAGTCTTAAAGCACCTATTCTTTCCTCTTTTGAGTTATCCTGGATTTCATTTAGGAAGCACTGCAGGGCTCCTCCAGAGGCTTGGTGAAATTGGTACATCTTCTACCAACAGGAGCAGTTTTAAGACCTTATCATCTGTAAGAAATCTTTCTTCAACTGAGTCTTTGCACTAGACATCCTCCATGACAAGGCAAACATCTGTGGCAAGATTACTTTTCCCTACTTTCATCTGATATAAAAAAAAAATCAGTCATCAGATGAAGTTATCTCTTTTATTGATCTTTCAAGAAATATTAGATGATTTCTACAGATACCCAAGAAAAATATCATTTTGAAACAAAGCCTTTAAGGAGGCACTTTATTCTACTAAATCAAATGCTTTTTTCCAACAAAAAATAAATATAAAATCTTGTATCTATCACACTTTTCAATCAACTGTGTAATCGTAAAGATATGTTCTTCTATAAAACATTATTTATACACTTTCTTTTTCCCCAAGCTTTCTTTTCCCTTTTCTCAAGATTTCTCAAGTGTACCCCCAATGCACATATAGTTTATTTTCATAAATGTTTACCATAAAACTTTGTAAAGATGGTACAGTAGGTCAGTAATTGTTAGTGAAAGGATGCAAGTATTTCCTCCTTTGACTGCACTATGTGGACACTAAAAGCAGATAAAAGATGAATTAGCAGACCATGCCCATTTATCTCCAAAGGATTGGAATAACTACTCAGAGCACAAGCTCTCCTTAAGCTACCACATAGCATAATTAAATAGTGATACTACTTTAGACTTCTAGAGTCATTCTTAAATATATAAGAAATAAAAGAGCTTAGTCTCGTACTTTCTCCTCTTTTACCCTCCTTTCCTAGTTTGTTGGTCCAGTTCTATCTTGGCTCATTTAGTCTAGGGTAAAATATAAAAAAAAATTATCAGGCAATATTTCATAATTTTATCAAAATTGGCTCAGACCTATTCCCATTAAGATTTTTATCTCTTTCCCAACCTCAAATTACCCAAAGGAATACACACTTGCATTATAACTTAGAATACATTTACTGAATAGAATTGGAAACTAAAGACAAAACATTAAGCTCCACATCTATTGTGCCAGTAAAGGTCTGAAATCACCACTTCCTCCCTCCAAATTTTCAGTCAGGTATTCCCAGGTGGACCCAACTGACCTTTCAGCAAAGCACTTTCCAAATTTCCTTTCAAAGTCTCTCAGGGAAAAAAAAGGAGGAATCAGTTTTATTAATATCTTCTCTTACTTCTAGTGCTTCGGGAAGCAAATCACCAGACAATTCAAGGTCAGGAAATATCTCTATCTTTATCCAGGGTCTGCTGCTCATATCATATCATCCTCCACTCAACCAACTTCCAGCTCAATGTGCAGCTTCTGTCTTCTCTTGCTATACCTTTCCTGGTGAATTTGCAGCTTCACCAGAGTAAAAATTGCCAATTACTATTCAAGGATGCCCAAGACAGATAAAGAAAGTCCCCTACTTAATAGAGCTACCTCCAACCTGAATCCTGGAACAGATTCACTGCCCTCATTTCATCTCTGTCTGGCAAAAAAGTGTGTGCTTACTATAAAACAGGTGCCCATATGTGTTTCAACTAGTCCCACTTCACAAGACTACATTAATCAAATCCCAGCCCACTAGATGTCTACTTTTCTCTTCAACCTTGATATCAAGGTAGACTGCAGGAAATAGAATCTAAGCTTTTCTTTTTACAATAAGGATTACAATTATATTCTCTCTTCCCCTTCCCCTTTTTGTGATAAAAATAAGGTCCAAAAATTATTTCAAGACTTTGGTACCTTCTCCTCCTTCTTGAGATTCAATGTCAAGATTAAATCATCATTCCTATCCTATTTTGGACTGCTCCTGACTCAGGTTAATTTCCTGGTAATTTAGGTTCAATACTGAAATAAAATAATATAGTAGTAGATTATTCAAAAGTGAAGAAATGGAAATTTATTTGGTCATAACAAAAAGATTCAACAAAGAGAGGAAATGAGGACATCTCAAATTGAATCAGCTGAGCAACCACTCCCCTGAGTGAGTGATCCTCTAGTCCAGGGGCCAGAACATAAGTGATCTGTCACTGCCACAGCAACCACAGGCAGGACTCGAAATTCATTAATTCTATGAGTTTTTTGGAGGTGAATTAATTAAATGTTTAACCAACATAATAGACAAATGATATTATAAATATCCAAATGGTCCCTGGCCTGAAAAAAATGTTTCCCATCCTCGTTCTAGCCAAAAATCAGAGAGGGGGGAGAGAGAGAGAGAGAGAGAGAGAGAGAGAGAGAGAGAGAGAGAGAGAGCTCCTCGTAGCCATTTTGTTCTTGGATAACCAACAAGCAATGTCAACAGCTTGATCTTGATCATGACTAAACTAAGCCTAAAGTCTAAATATCTTCTAAGAAAAAAAATTAATCTAACTGCCATATAATATTACTCCTAACCCAGGAGTCCTATTTTTTTTTCAAAGTGGTTCAATATTATTTCCTATCTTCTTTGATTCTTCCATATACATAGCCTGTGCCTCCCAACAAGACTGTCACCTTTCTAAGAAATTAGACTTGAGATACACACTGGGAGATGCCCCCATGAAATTTAACTGAAAAATGAAATTTCATTCAGCATTTCATCTCCCTATAAAGAGAGAAAATCATAACTATAGAGTCACTTTAAGCTACACTTTCATAAGTGTAGATGAAAGCTTCTGTCTTACTCTGCCTTTCTTGAATCAAATTTACACTATGTCTTCAGGCATAGTGTAATGAGCATATTTTTATAGTGCCAACTCATCACAAATGCTTTTCTGTCTCAAATATAGGAGTTTAAAGAGAAGGTCCTAGGAATTTAAAAAAAACACTCAAGCTGATACTCTCAGGTGAGAGGAGGGAGAAGATAATACATCTCATAAAAACAAAAGTTAATGTCCAGATTAGTGAACTTAAACTTTTAAAGTCAGTTCCATACACTTAGTGTCTACTACATCTGCAAGGTACTGGAGATACTGGACATAAAAACAAAATAGAAATAATTCTGCTTCCTTGAAGGAGCTAACGTTCTATAAAGCACAGCAAATGGTCAATTTCTAGAGAAACTATTGCTTCAATCTCTATGGCAGGGGTTTCTAATCTTGTTTGTGGCAAAGAACCCTTCTCAGAATAATGTATGCATAAAATACATGGGATTACAAAGGAAATCAATTACATGAAAATACAGTTATCAAAACAGTTGGGGTTTTTTTAAGTTTAAAGGATCCAGATTAAGAACCCCTGCCCTGTAGGATATAGAGTAGAACTTTCAATGTTGTTATGTGTCTATATGCATGTATATGTATATCCAGAGGCTAGTCTCTCTGTACCACCTAGAAAAGTTCTATATGAAGCAAAAATTCCTTTTGACTCAACAGAAATTTATCCCTTTAAGAAACACAGAGCAAGCAGAGTTCTAGAATAAAAGTAAAAAGATTTTTTAAAAAAGAATTTCTAAAAATGAAGAAATAATTGAATACCCCAAGGTTATACCCAAGGTCCTTACCAGACAGAAAACCAGGGGTATTCATGGTAACGCTTATAAAGACTGTTCTTTTTTCCAAGCAAAATCCACAAAACATAAGACCCCATAATAGATAGAATAATAAAAATGGAGATAAGAGGGAAGCAATCAGCAGCCAATAGAAGCTATGACAGAGGTTATTGCTAAAGAGCAGACAACACTCTAAACACAGAAAAAAGGAAAGTAAAGATGAAGGAAAAATAACAAATATCTGCCATCTTTAGGAAGCACCAATAGTCACTTCTACTTATAGCCTATAACCTAGGATTCTTGATGTTCCAAGGAATTTCCATTGTAGTAGACAGGACAAAGAGTTAGAGAAAAAGTCAACTATGGTTCAATAGATTCTAAGGGCATAAGTGTCTCAAGAGGAAAGAATACCAAATCAGTACAGCAATTAAGGCTAGAGGAGACAGCTTTGGAGCCTCTAGTAATATAGTGAGTGGTAAGCTGTTGTTCAGCTTAGTGTTCCATACCCAAGTCACAGACATCAACATCTACAACTATATTTACAATATAAGGCACCAGTTTAAGAAAACAAGGAAATATTTTACTGAAGGCATTATGGAGGTCACGGGAAAACTGCAGTCCCCGGTTCTCTAAATGCCTCTGTTCACAGCTGATATTAGACTAATTGTGTGAAGCAAGGGTATTACAATACCTTCTCAGAGAAATCAGAATTGCATATAATCCAAAGGCAATAGAAAGGTGCACAATGGTTATTAGTTGACAGCAGCATATTACTAGAAATAATGTCCAGATTAGTGAACTTAAACTTCTAAAGTCAGTTCCTCATCAATGACATAAAGAACTGTAACAATAAGAGTAGGATAGATACTCTTATGGAATATCCATATGGAAAAGGAGCCTGAGTGTTGAACTAATTATTGAAAGATATTGAAGAAGTTTGAGAAAGGGATGAAGTATTCTTGGTGAAATCTCAATGGCAATATACCAAGATGACATGAACAAGAATGGCACAAATTTAGACAGGTCACTATCTGTTCCCATCAGAAGGAGAATTCACACTGAAAAATTCATAAATATATCTAAAGCATCTAAGAAATATGTATTTTTTTAAATTTTATTTATTTATGGCAATGGGGTTAAGTGACTTGCCCAAGGTCAAACAACTAGACAATTATTAAGTGAGGAGAGATTTGAACTCAGGGCTTCCTGACTCCAGGCCTGGAGCTCTATCCACTGCAACATTTAGCTGTCCCTAAGTATTTATTTTTAAAAGATTTCCATCAAAACTAAAATGAAATGAAAAGATACAAGTTAAAAACTATCAGCTGCCCAAAAGGATTCTAATCCCACAAAAGACTGATTTTGAGATAACATTTTAATACCTCTCCAAAGTGGGTTCATGACATAACTCTCTTAAAGGGATTCCTAGCTAGCTAAGAAATAATTTCATTTATTCAAATGTCAAAAACATATTAATTCAAAGTTATGAGTCATTAGGGAAAAGATGAGTCATGGACTCTAAGACTTGAAAGGGACTACAGAGGTTAGCATCACATCTACAGCATCAAACAAGTGGTCAACCAGCTTGAAAATCTCAGTTTTTCAACTTCCCAAAACAGTCTATTCCACATTGGAACATCTCAAACTGAAAAACTATTATATCTCTATGTGTTTCTCCCATAGGTTATAGTCACCAAAAGCATTTTAAGACCAAGGGGGCAAGTCCAGTCATGACTTAGAATGCTGGCCAACAAAGCTACCATTTTTACTCAGCAGTACCCACTATAAACATAAACATCATATTTCCAGGAATTGGATCAAGGTTGACAATGAGAAGAAAAGCAACCCTAGCTGCCTTTTCAATGTGTAGCATCTTGCTTGCATTCTAGTGACAACTCTGGTGTACCTGAGACCATATGGCCATATGGCCAATCCCCTCACCTGATTGCCTTCCCCTAGACAAGCTCTAGATTGTCAATGTTACTCCAAAAGAATCTGGCCTAAAACTGAAGAGAGAATTTCACATATGGCCTGCCAGGACACAATAAAAAAAGAACTATTTCTCATAATTCTGTCATTTCTGCATTGCATTTTTATTAATGCCTTAACTGTTTTGGCTACTAGCTCAGTGCTGATTCTTTTTGAGGTTGTCATTAATGAATTTAAGAGAAAATCACTGAGAGAAATCACTACTTGTGTGTGTGTAAATATAGTGATATATAATACAACTGATTCTGATTTTTTAAAATTAGGGATATATTAAGTCCAATAGGCATAATATGCACTGATACATTGCATACTTAGTATATTCAAGGTATATATATATATATATATATATATATATATATACATGTGCTAAATATCAAGGGGCTGAAAAGATAATTAAGAAATAGTTTCTACCATCAAGAAGATTACAATCTAGTAGAGGAAAAATAGTGCAAGTAGGAAAGTGCTAGACACGTGGTAGATACACAACAAAACAACTGGAAAACAGGAAGGAAAAAGTTTTGTCCATACTAGTCCTGATTCCTCCAGGAAATAGAAAGGGGTCAGACAGCAATCTTTCATTAGCACAATGAGCTACTTGAGCTGGTATCTAAGAAGCCTTAACACACAATCTGTCCTTCACTAACTGAATTTTCAAGTCCAGTGGGAGATCTAGCAGAGCTGAGCCTGCAAGCTCATCAACACTACTCTGTCAGGAAAATAAGCATCAAAATCAGGAATATTTAACCTTTTCTTTGTCAAGGATCCCAGAAGTAGTCTAGTTAAAATCTATTGACCCTTCCTCAGAATGTTTGTAAATGCATAAAATAAAATACTTAGGACTATAAAGAAAAATCAATTATACTGAAATAGCTATCAAAAGTTCAATATCAAGCTACCCAAGGTACTTCAGAGAATCACCCAAATATGTATTTTTTAAGAAACCAAGCTATTTTTAAAGTATAGATGAAATCACTTATTGAATATGACTTTTCTCCATTTTCTCCAACTCTTATTACAGAAATGGATTTTTGAATTAGTCATTTAAAATTCTAAGCCAAGTGGATTATTGAGTAAATGTACATCATCACTCAAGGACCTCTTTCTCACACCTTAGTCATCTGAAAGGGATATGTATATATGATATACTTTCTCAGTTAAAAAGAAAGTGGAGAAAGGTACCACTTATTACCTTTTAGGACTCTGGGGGTAATGGCAGTCATGGATTAGAACACTGGCCAACAGGTCCACCATTATGTACCCAGCAGAACCCACTACAAACATAAACATCACATTTCCAGGAATCGGGTCAAGGTTGACATTGGGAGGAAAAGCAACACTAGCTGCCTTTTCAGTGTGTAGCATCCTGCTTGCATTCTAGTAACAAATCTGATGCAACCTGAGACTCACAGGATACACTTCACAAGCTTAACTACCTCACCATGAGGCACCACAACCTGGAAAACAGCCAATCCCTAGATTTAGCTTTTCTGCCTCTCTTAGGGCCACCAAGGAGACTGATTGCATCTTGTCTCAACTCCATGCTATTTTCAGTCCAGTCTTTAAAAAAAAAGTAGAGTAGAGAAAGGGGTTCTAAAAGAAAGCCTGGTCTTTATAAAACCATTTAAAGTCTATCTGCTTGAATGGATGGTTGAAACCCTTTCTGGATAACCTCACTTTCATTTGCTCTTAGACAGTAGAATCATTAATACCTGTAATTCATCCTAACTAATAAAAATTCATACTAGTTAATTCGCTGACTAATTAGAATTTAAAAGGGTACTATTCCTATTCAGGCAACCTCATTTAAGAGCTATTGAAATCCTTATACAAGATGTAGGTGAAAAGGGAGAACTGAGTCTGTTTAAACTTCTAAGTGGTCCCTTCAATACCTTTTGTTCCTTCAAATCCCTTAAAGCTCAGTAGGCTAATCTCATTGGATTAGTTGCATTAACATTTCTGGTATCCTCTCCCCTTCCACCAAGCCCCCCACCAGCAATCTCAGTCTAGAAAGCACTAATATGCTATCAAATCCTCTGCTCCAAGCATCACCCTTTATGCTATGACTGTGTTCAGAATACCTGACACACTGCCACTAAGAATGACGGCTCTACCAAGGCCCTGGTTAGGGGGTAGGAAAGGGCAGAGGGGTGGAATTAATTTAAGATAACATTCACAATTCTCTCTCCTTTCTTCTCTCTCTCTCTCTCTCTCTCTCTCTCTCTCTCTCTCTCTCTCTCTCTCTCTCTCTCTCTCCCCCCCCTTCCTCAATCAACCAAATTAAAAAACTTTTAAAATAAATATATTCTAACTTCCAGCTTGAAAATTCTAATATATATGAAAATATGTAAGTTACATACACTAGGTTTTTTTGTTTTTTTAGTTTTTGCAAGGTAATGGGGTTAAGTAACTTGCTCAAGGCCACATAGCTAGGTAATTATTGTCTGAGGCCGGATTTGAACTCAGGTACTCCTGACTCCAGGGTTGATGCTCTATCCACTGTGCCACCTAGCTGGCCCAGCTTTTTCTTTCTTTAAAATCCATTTCAATGACATAATTTGGATTAGGATTATTCCAGTGGTTTGATATATACAGAGTGGATAGTACCCTGGATTGTACCCAGGACTAGGAGTCAAGAGATCAAGGTTCTAGTTCTGACTTTAAAACTAATTAGCTTTAGGACCCTGAGCAACAATAAATCAATCAACAAATTATTAGAATCAGCCCTCAATTTCCTCATGTAAAAATTGAAGGAGCTGTACCAGATTAATTCTAAAGTCCCTTCCAACTCTCATTGCATTATGCAATCAAAAATAAGATTTAAAAGTCTTCTTTGTGTGGAAATCAGTGACACCAGTAGAGAAGATTTTGGTTCTATCAAGGCTTTAAGAGCTCTCAGGAGTCAGTTAAAAAAAAAGCAAAAAAAAAAAAACTTAAACAATACAGGCAATTTCAAGATTTTTCTAGTTTAGCAAAGGGTTGACTACATAAGAACTTATTGGAGTTAAGCCAAAAAACTGGTCAGTAATTTTTGAATAAAATTTTACTTGCTTGCTTTCTTGTTTCTCTGTATGTAGTTCATTCTCTCTGTGCGTTCTCTTTGTCTCTATGTTTGCTCTCTGTCTCTGTCCTCCATTCCTCTCTTTACCTCCTTCCTTTCCCCTCCATCCCCCTTCTTAGCATCATTCAGACAAGGACTAAAATGTTGAAATCCAATTTAGGTATTCAAACTTGATGCTGAACATATATTTAATATTCTTTTGCATCACTTTCCTAACCTGAGAAGCAGGAATAAAGGAATAATGAATTTGACAGTACTTAGATAGTAAAGTGACTAGGCATCATATATAACTCTAGAAGGTGAAACATTTTGAAGTTACTAAATCTGTGACCAACATTGGACTACTATATTCTTGGGTTGGACTTTTAAGTAATCTGTTAATATTTGAGAGGAAAAAGTTGCCATATGTACTAGAGTATTTTATTCTTCAATGATACATATAAGGGGTGGCTAGGTAGTACAGTGGATAAAGCACCGGCCCTGGAGTCAGGAGTACCTGAGTTCAAATCTGGTCTCAGACACTTAATAATTACCTAGCTGTGTGGCCTTGGGCAAGCCACTTAACCCCATTTTCCTTGTAAAAATCTAAAAAAAAAAAGATGATACATATAAGTATCAAACTTTTGAAGCTGGAATGACAGGCAGTTTGAATTTGTGATTTCATCAGAGTAGGAAAATTCCAGTTATAGAAATTACCTTCACAGATGCAGATTGACAACTTGCTCTAGTCTTAGAGCTATCTGAAGCACAGAGAAGTTGTTACTTATCCATAACTACTAGCTAGTTTGTAACAGTGGCAGGACTTAAGCTCAAATTAATATACATACATTATATACATGCATATATTATATAATATGCAAGTATATTTTATATGTGTATAATATATTATATTGTGTATAGTATGTATACATGTATGTATAATCTATGTGAGCATGTATATTGTGTGTACAATATATACATATTATAATGTATAATATATATGCATATGTAGATGTATATAAATTATAGATTATATTGAGCATATAATATATGTCTAATTTTTAAAAATACATTCCCCCAAAAACTATCCTGCAAGGAAGATAGTGAAAGACTATTAGTACCCTTATTTTACAGATGAGGATACTGCAATTCAGACAAGAAATAATGGAACAAGGACTCTAACACAGGTCTTTTGATTTCAAGTCCTGTGGTCAACTCATGATGCTACACTGCTGTCCTAGAAAAAAGCCTTGTTCCAACCCCTTCTATTTTACAAATGAGGACACTGAATCTCAGAAAGGTCAAGTGATTTTATTTCAAAGTCCTCAAATATTTATCACACCTATAATGTGCAAACCATTGTGCTAAACCCTATGGACACACACACACACACACACAGAGAGAGAGAGAGAGAGAGAGAGAGAGAGAGAGAGAGAGAGAGAGAGAGAGAGAGAGAACGAAACAGTTCCTGCCCTCAAGGAGCTTACTCCTGGCTTCCTAACTTCTAGACCAGTACACTTTTCAATGCATGACCACCATTCCATTGGTTCAGGCTAATGGCTAAATGTTTAACTCTCCTAATACAACAAAGGTCAAAATGACACCTGTTTCCCCCCAGATGGAAGACTGGATGTTGATTTATTTTTTTAAGGTATTTCTTTACATATAAATATATATATATATATATATATGTATATATATATATATGGTAGCCACAGTGATTTCACTCTTCCATGACATATTAACTCAAACCTCTCAAAGGAAATGGGGAGGGTGGGGAGGGCAGCAGCAGTACATGTGGCCTGATATGCCACAACCTCTGCCAGGGATGGACAGTTCTCTGCTTTGTGCAGATTAGAAAATGATACAAAAATAAAAATTCAACTATCACCATGATCCTAAACTCAATCTTAAATGATAATCTGGAAAGAAATGGAAAACTGAAAACCTTGTTCTTTCCCAGTGTTTGTTTTGTTTTATACTTTGTTAAAAAGTATAACAAAAGTCTATACGTTCAAGCTGTTTTTATCCATTATCTGCCTGTTCCCTTTATGCAAAAACACTAAGATAAGAAATTTTTATATTGGGAAAAATGCTTGTTTAATACTTCTGAGCTAGTAACTGTAGTAGTAGAGAGGAAAGGGAAAGTATCCAGAAATAACTGTGTTGTAAAAAAAAAGGCATTAACAAAAAAAATTGAAAAATAAAAATATCCTATCATTTCATATCAGTAAACAGATGTCATTCATCAAAAACCTATTATGTTCCTACTGTGTAGGAACTGTGCCCATTTTATTAGGCACTGGAGATGAAAAAATAAATAGGACTTAAGCCTTTCTCTTAAAGAACCTACAAGTTAATTAGAAAGGGAAGACATTTATATAAATATGCAACTCTTAAAAGGAAAGTAGGATGAGTACAAAAGAAAAGTCCAAGCAAAGTACCATAACTTAGAATACTGAGAGATCACTTTCATTAGCAGGAGGAGGAAGGTTAATGCCAGGGAAGGCCTCAGATTGGAGTTGGAATGTGACTTAAGCCTGAATGACAGTATTTCAAAAGAAAGAAGTTTCCAAGGTTTTACTCTAGTTCATTTGATTGGGTCAGAATGTGCCAAACAATGTTAACCAATTATCTCTGTATAGAACAGGTAAAATTCCACTAATGTGACCTAATTGCTGTATCTCTCCCAACTATTTGGACCATTCTCCCCCCAAACATCCTCAGCATGGTTTTCTCTATCCCCAAGGATTTTAAATCAAAACACCAACATCCAAATAGAAAAAATTGGTTTCTGGACATGCAAACAATTAGATATTTAGGAACTGAGTCACATTCCTAAGCCAATGTCAAAAACACTTGATTTTTCTTTTATGCATGGAAATATTATTCCTATTCTATGGAATAGTGAAAAGGGAAGCCCCCCCCCAAATTGGACCTTCAGGAACTTGACAAGAAAAGAAAATCTTTAAAAATATCATGATTAAAACATTTGCTCAGAAGAAAAATAGGTCATCTACACATTACTTTATTTTTGGATTCAGTCCTATGATTTCATCAGTGTAGAGAATTCCAGGGTGTAGGTACTCCCTCCACCAAAGAACTATCTTTTGACAGTCATATGAGCACTGAGAGATTAAGTGATTTGCCCATGATCAAACATTCATATGTGTGAGAGACAAGATTGAATCTAGGTCTTTCTGACTCCAAGAACAGACTTTTTATTCACCTTTACAGGATGTTCATTTTGATCTAAAATAAATCTAGCACTAAATCAGACCATACCTTGTTTTATTCAGTGGCCTGATATTATTTTGGGTTCTTATGGTATATGGTAGGGAGAGTGATGCAGAGGAAATAATCTAGCCTCATAATTAGCATGAAATGTATTTTGAAAAAAAAATGAAGTAAAAATTCAGTAGATGGCCAAAGTTTGAGGAAACTATAATAAATGTTCAATCCATTTATACAATTTCAGTTCAACTTTTACAGTTTCATCTTATGATTACATCTCTTCATTTGATATGAAGGATATATAGATAACTAAAAGAAACAAATAAAACCAAAAGCCATTCACTAATAAGTAAGTGGTCAAAGTCAGTCAACAAACTTTTATTAAGCATCTACCAAGATTCAGACACTAAGCTAAGGGCTATGGATACAAAGAAAAGCAAAAGGCAAGGAGCTAACGGTCTAATGAGGAACATGACACACAAACAACTATATACAAATAAGATATACATAGGACAAATTAGAAATATTAATAAATATATTAAAGGATGTACCATATCACTAATAATGAGAAAGGCAAATCAAAATAACTATGAGATGTTGCTTCAAATTCAGCAAACAAAGGTTATGAAAAATGGACACAGCCAATGTTAGAGAAACTGTAGGTCAGGCACACTGATGCATTGCTGGTGTAACTGTGAATTAGTATAACCATTTTGGAAAGCAATTTTGAATTTTGTCAATAAAGTAACTAAAATGTTCATGCCTTTTACCCCAGAGATTTCTCTACCACATGTAAGCCCCAAGGAAGTAACTGATAAAAGTGTCCTTACAGGATACTAAGGCTCAGGATCAAGGTTCACTTTTGAGATTGGTGCTCAGAGTCTATTATTTAGACTCTGTTGTGACCACACAGCCTTGCTTAGGGTGTTAAACAGGGGTTTGACTTCACCCTACTCTGGGTTTCTTGCTTATTTGCAAGGGCAATCCTGGACTATTTGCCTTGCAGCACCTACTAAATGATCCCCACATTACAATCAAGCTCTTCTGGTTTCCCAATCCTAATTTGTCCTAAACTGACAAGGCTCAAGTTTCAGCATAAAACAACCTATCCAAATCTTGCCCATCTTTTCAAGACCCAAATCATCCTGCATGAAAACTTCCCCAATGAAATCAGCCAACACTGATTTCTTCCTTTCCTGACTGCCTATAATTTATATTGTCTAAACTGTGATATAAGAGAATGAGATAAGTAAGAGAGAAGAAATACATAAATCACAAATTTGAAAAGTGGTAGGTCACCTTCATTTGGGAGGTAAGGGGAGACAGACCATGGAAGGCCTTGAAAAGGAGGTGGAACATGAATTAGACATTTAAGATGGTTTGTATTTTAACAGATCTAGACAAAGCCTTATTCCATCTCAACTGAGGGAGTCAACATATGCAACCAAATGCTAAGAAATGATCTGGAATAGGTAAAATTCAACTAAAAATAATTACTGTAATCTTCCTATTTGGGCCATTCTCCTCTCCCCCTCTCCCTCTTCCTATCCCTGCCCTTTTCAAGTTTGATAAGCACTAGGTTTTCTATAACTCTTTTTCTTTTTTTTCCTAGAAAACAAATCCCCACCTTAAGGTCCAACTCTTCTCACAGAAGGAGACTTCCCTTACCCAGACCATGATTCAAGGAGGGACCCCAGACACCTTTCATTTCAGTTTCCTTCGGATTGCTATCTCCCTTCCAACTTCTCTTCCTCACAAACCACCTTGCCCTCACACAGGTACCCTTCCCTCCTACCCTCCTCCTTCCAAGTCCCCATTATGTATTATCTTCTCACATTAAAATATAAGCTCCGTGAGGGGCAGAGACTATCTTTGTGCTTGTATCTGTATCTTGAGGAGTTAGCACAATATCATTGATACTTTTAAATGATTTATCTAATTCTGTCTTTAGATTATATATTAGTATTTTACTGGCAGCTAAGTGGCACAGTGAATGGAGTGCCAGGGCCTGAAACCAAGAAGATTCATCTTTCTGAGTTTGAATCTGACCTCAGACACCTACTAGCTACATCACCCAAGGCAAGTCACTTCACACTATTTGCCTCAGTTCCTTATCTACAAAATGACAAACCACTCCATTATCATTGCCAAGAAAACCCCAAATGGGATGGCAAAGAATCACACCCAACTGAATAATGACATTTTTTTCATTTTAGCATCTTATTATACATATGGTCCTGTGTTGTTCATTTGTTACTTTCATTTATTTAAATCTTGCCTTTATTTGAAACTTTGTGGAAGAGTTATCACTCAGATGAATTATAGGAGAAGCAGAAATTTAGCAGAAACTCAATAGCTATCAAGGTTAAGTTCAATTTAATTCTGTGTCAGAACAAGAACAAGTTACTTCAAGGAAATGCTTAAGGGATTTTGGACAATTCTGCTGCTAAATTAACTCATACTGGATCAGATTAGCAGGACTATCCAAGAAAATCCATATTGTTTGGTTCAGTATTGAGTGGAAACAGTACCGTAGGGCCTCTCAGAATGGGTAATCCCAAGTCTAGATCTTTTCTGGTGTCATTCACAGTTAGTTAGTGATGAGATCACTTTGAACCAAAATTGCAATAGATCTTAAAATTGGGAGATGCATTTGCTTAAGTCCATTAAGTGGCATATCATTGTCATTGTTATCCCAAAAGTAAATTCCCAGTAATCTTCATTCTCTAAAGAAGTTGTATTAAGAGTCTACATTTTCTTAGTTTGAAGCTAGGTAGATAGGTGCCTTGAGGGGTTGTACCGTGACATTCCTCCTCTCATTCCTCACCAACTCTTCCAACCTCTATATTATTACTTCTATATTAAATCTCTATTCTACCACTCCAAATACCATAATAGCTCTTGAAATTTTAAAGAGGAAAACAAGATTTAAAAAAACAAGAGTTAAAACTATTTTAAGAATGCATTTTAGCAGGTAACAATCCCCTCATCCCTCCCAGCTAATACTTAATTATTTCCAATATTTTATAACAAAAAATCCATTCATAGTCTTCCAGGACCTTCATGCCCTTTTAAGAATACCATTTGGTTTCCACATCTGTGTAAAGGCTTTTCTAGGTCAACAAATCTTGTTATATAAAGATAAAAGCAGAACATACTTAGTACTGACTTAACAGATACTTTCCCTTCCCAATAAAAGGTAAATTTGTTGAGAATAGGGACTATCTTGATATTTTTTTAATATCCTGTGCCTATCACAGTGTCTGAAACACAAAATATACTAAATAAATTCTAATGAATTAGACTCAGAGGACCTGGGTTCAAATGCCAGCTCTTCATCTATGTCACTAACAGTGAGTGTTCTCCAAGCTTTCAGCCTATACTATCTCTAAAATTCTATGCATATGACTTCAGAATCCTGCACTGCCTCTAGGATATTTTGAACTGGCTTTCCCCAGAGCCATCTCAAACTCCATCCTCCAAAATATCTAGACTGGCATCTATAATTATAATTTAATGTCATCAATAATTCCTCACTTAAACTCATATATACAATCCATTGCCAAACTCCAATGTTCTTACTTTATAACATCTCTTGATGCATCCCCTTCTTGTCTACTCCATCAGAGAATAAGCTCTAAGGGCTATGGATGGGTAAAGGTGTGCCTTTCTTTATCTCTCCAGTTCTTAGCAGAATGCTGGGAATATAATAAAACCTTTTTTAAATTTTTTTTATTTTTTAGGTTTTTGCAAGGCAATGGGGTTAAGTAGTTTGCCCAAGGCCACATAGCTAGGTAATTATTAAGTGTCTGAGGCCGAATTTTGAACTCAGGTACTCCTGACTCCAGGGTCAGTGTTCTATTCACTGCGCCACCTAGCCACCCCAAACATAACAAAATCTTAATAAAAGTTTGTTTCCTCATGGAGTGACCTTGAGTAAGCTACTTTAAATTTTTTTTAAGTTTTTAACTTCTATAAATTTTATTTTCTAGACTTTCACAGTATCAAATGAGAAAATATTCTAAATTCAGGTAAAAGTCCACTCCTCACTCTTACAAAACTTTTGGATGAGGTACTCCATTCTGCATTATCCCCATTATTGATTCTTTGCCTCCAAAAAAATCATATAGTATGTAATCTGCATTCTCAAATTTTGTAAATTTTGTCTCTCTTGGCAGAATATAAATTGAGAGCAAGGACTATTTCGTCTTTTTTTTTTTTTTAGTATCCCTTCTCTATAGCAAAGTTCCTGAACCATAGTGGGCATTGAAAAAATGTTCACTGATTGGTAGATAAACTGATCAAGTGCTTTACTCCAGCAAAAAAAAATTGTGGAGTTGATTGATATTATTTTTCCACTAAATAGAACTATTCTACAAACCAACACAAAGGAAATTCATATAGAAATTTCATAGCATGGGTAGAAACAAATATGGAACTCTAGTTACATGAAATAGGCTCATATATCAGTTGGTAGAATGAGTAAGGTTCTTTTTTCTTTTATTGTTTTTTGGAAGGGAAAGATATGTATATACATAAATATGTGATATGTACATTAAAATAAAATGGTCAGCTCGGTGGTGCAGTGGATAAAGCACCGGCCTTGGAGTCAGGAGTACCTGGGTTCAAATCCGGTCTCAGACACTTAATAATTACCGAGCTGTATAGCCTTGGGCAAGCCACTTAACCCCATTTGCCTTGCAAAAACCTAAAAAAAAGGTGTATAAATTTGATTACAGAATAAATAACTTGTAATATTGAGAAAAAATTATTCTAACTTGTATAATTCTAATTAATTAGTGACATGCATAATGATTATATTTTATTCTTCCTTATTAAACTTTTTTCTTCCCTAATAGTACACCAAAAAGAACTGTTGAAAAAATTTTAGAATATTTGGCATATTTTCTCATTAGTAATAAAAAACAAATAAAATTTTAAGATAGCTCTCATGATAACCACCCAATAACAGAGGTTAATTAAACCTAAAGTCAGAGCTGATCAAGTCAGCCTCTCTTCTTACTGCTATCCTATGCCATGTAAATACAAAAGTTAAAAGGTTTCAATTATCAACTAAGTAAGTCAGAGAACTAGGAAAGGAGTGGATTTTTTTTTTTGCAAAGTTTTACATTTAATTCTAACTGAAAATCATCCCTCTTTCCCTTTAGCATCTGTTGATCAACAAATCAATAATTTGAGAAAATGCCAATCACTTCATCTAAATTGTTGCACAATTATCTGAAATTTTGTGGGGGGGGGGGTTCTCTCTCTCTCTCTCTAGAACACTAAGACTAATGAGAGAAGAGTGTAGTTGACCCACTAGTGTTCTATTCTCCTAGGTTTCAGGCTTGCATAAGTTTAAAAGCTGTTCAAAAGTATTTATGGTTCTTTAAAAAAAAAAAGGCAGGCCTAAAAATAACCATATAAAGTGAGAAGGGATTTCAGGGAGTTCTTCTCAAGACTACGGAAGACAGCAGAAAACTGACAAAGGTATGAAAGTTCTTATAAAAGTCTTTTACTTGTTATACCAAAGGGATCATAAGACTTAAGAGCCAAGACAGAAATAACACAATTGTAATTCAGCTAGGTATGATGGAAATAATACCAACCCTTAGGGGGGGTGCCTAAGTGGCACAGTGGATAGAGCACCAATCTGAAGTCAGGAAGACCAGAGTTCAAATTTGACCCTAGATATTTATTAGCTGTGTGTCCCTGGGCAAGTCACTTGACTCCAAAGTTCCAAAGAAAGAAATCATATTTCTCTCTTTTGAAGTTATAACATGACATTTTCCTAGATCAACCTGTTGGAAACAGTATGATTTATTGGCTAAGAGAAGCACAAATTCAACATAAATTTGAAAGAGGGGCAATAAAACATCTAGGAATCTAATTTAAAAGTATACACAGTCCCCATCGATTGTGTAGTTAAGTCAAACAATGAAGAGCTTCTCAGGGTATAAGTCTGGAGAAGTGAACATCAGAAATTGAGATGCAACCCTCAAATCAGGGTCCCTGAGTTTAAATCTCATTCATTTCAAGTCAATAAGTCAACCAAAATTCATTAAGTGCCTACTTTTCATCAGGAATTGTACACCTCTGACATTTACCATCTCTGAGACCTTGAGCAGATTCAATATTGTCCTTGAACTTCAGTTTCTTCACCTGAACAATGAGATGCTAAATAACCTCTTAAGTCCCTTCCAGTTCTGATACTGTCTCTCATTATGTGAATTTTTTTCTAAGATCATTTTCTATCTACTCCAGCTACCTTGTTTATATCTACCTTGTATAGTAATATATCCATTACCTCCCCATTAAAATGTAAACTCCTTGAAGGTGGGAGCTGTATTTGTTTTCTTCATATCCCTAGTACCCAGCACATCAGAATCATTGAATGATAGATGTTGTTAATTGATCAGTGAAGTCAAAATTAAGAGGTTAAATCAAAAACACACTATTATGCAACTAGGGACAAAGGGCCATTAAGTGGAATGAAAACTATTTTGCTAGAAGGGATGAACTAGAACTTAAGTTAACTGACAAAAAGCTGGACAAGCTGCTATTCCAACAAGAGCCAAAAACACTGTTAAAAAAAAAAAAGAGAACCCTTCACCTCTAACACAGCCTGTGGACAGCAGTCAGTGGACAGAAGTCCAAACCAATACCAGGAAACATGGGAAAGGAGCATGCTCAAGTACACTAATCCTCTACTCTTGGGTAACAACTAAGACTGAATCAACAAACATTCATTCATTCATTAAGTACCTAATAAATCACAGTACAATGCTAAGCAATGGAGATTAGAAAATGAAAAATTCCTTGGCTCTTCTATCTTTCTAGTGCTTATTATTTGTTACAACTATTCTATACGTTCGTGGAATAAACAATAAAAAAACACATCAACACATAAATATCTGAGCCTTTAAAAAAGACAGAATATATTCTTCTAGGAGATGTTCTAGGACAGCCATGTTCCTTGAAGAGACAGACATCATACTAGCTATCCCTGAACCATCACTCCCAATTTTCATATCACATTTCATTAAAGTTGCATCTCAATTTCTGAAGTTTACTTCTCCAGACTTATACCCTGAAAAGCTCTTCATTGTTTGACTTAACTGCACAATCGATGGGGACTGTTTATACTTTTAAATTAGATTCCTAGATATTTTATTGCCCTCTTTCAAATTTATGTTGAATTTGTGCTTCTCTTAGCTAATAAATCATACTGTATCCAACAGGCTGACCTAGGAAAATATCATGTTATAGCTACAAAAGAGAGAAGTATGGTTTCTTTCTCTAATTCACATTACTAATTGGTATCCATGGCAGGAAAGAACAATCATACAGTTTGAAAATTATGCTTCTATCCACACTTCTTTTCTCAGGGGTATTTGTTGCTTTAATATAAGCCTTTAATCTTGATTAAAGGTATATAAAATAAAATATTAGATGTGAAAAGTTTTAAAGATTATAAGTGTCATTCAAATAGAAAGTGATATTTTTAACCAAAGAAAAAAAAATTGATAAATCTGTCATTCTGAATTTAATACAAGGCTTATGAAAATTATGCATTATATAGAATCACACACATATTAGAGTCTAAAGAGAGCTAAAAGATAAGTCAAATCTCCTTATTTTATAAATATAGTAATTGAGGCACAGAGAGATGGTGATTTACCGTTGTCTTTTTGAAAGAAAGCAACAGGGTAACATTGAACTCAGTGTTCTTTGTGAAGTCCAAATAGACCTGTACTTATTAAAGACAAATAAATGTGCCAGAATCTCTCTGACTTGAAAATAGAATACAATGGATGATGACTTTGCTTACTGTTCTTTTCCCACTGACATGAGCTAGCTTTTATTTATCAATTATGATAGGGAAAAGGGAGCAGTCCTATAGTAGAACAAACTTTGTTCTATTCTGATATTTTGCCACTAAAGAGAGATGCATATTAAAATGAACCTTGAATATATACCCCATCACTCCTACCAAGGCTAACTGTGTCTGAGCACTAACAAGACATGAAATTCATGTAAACTGAGTGAAGGAGGGCCATCAATTTAACCTTTTGCAAGAACATTTCCATGGATTAGCAAAGGACACCTATTAGCATCTCATCTTAACCACTACCACTAACACTTATAATTGTTAAAAATGCATCTTTAGAGTATCAGGGCAAGATGTGAACTCAAATGGCACTAAAGGACAAAATAATCAATCAAAAATTATTTATTCAGCACCTACATAATTTTTCAGGAATTTGTTACATAAAGTATTTACTAGATACAACTATACTGTATCCAGTAGGTGAGAGAAGATATTGGATGGAATAATGAAAAACACCAATAACACCTCCTTGTTTAAAAATAAGGAGAACCAGGTTTCCCATTCTGATTCTGGCCAACTAAGTGACAATTGATAAGTCTCTGGAGCTTTATTCTTCTTCCACCTGTAAAATAAAGATCTTAGAATGGATAATCTCTACCAGCTCTAAAATTCTACAACTGTATTATACCATATTCATCCTCAAACAAGTAAATCCCAGGCATGGATATTTCTAAGGCCTCTAATTTTGTAATGAAAGAACTTTTCATCCTATATTTAAGTCTTAAAAGTTAGAGAACTGATCTGTTGTTTAAAGACCATAAAATTTACCTTATTAACTGAAGTAGCAAAAAAAAAAAAACCAACCTAAACCCACCCCATAAAACTTTCAACTATGCCTCATACTTTAAACATTACCTCCACCCTTGAAAACAGACATTTATTATTTTCCCCAAGGCCCTCTATCCCTGCTAGGAAAATATTCCAGCATTTTATCACTTTGCTAGAGGAAAGCATGCCAAATCCACTGGAGTCAAACTAAACAAAAGTTTGTCAACCTCAGCTCACATCAGCCAAAAGTAATCACGAGGCAAAATTAAGTAAGCTGAATTTTCAATCACCTAGCACCCCAAACCAAGTTTCC
This sequence comes from Macrotis lagotis, assembly GCF_037893015.1. Lineage (NCBI taxonomy): Eukaryota > Metazoa > Chordata > Mammalia > Peramelemorphia > Peramelidae > Macrotis > Macrotis lagotis. The sequence goes on along the minus strand of NC_133666.1, from coordinate 472,166,280 downwards.
AACAACATGTGATTCTTCACCAGCACCCCTTACATACCTCAATCTGTACCTTTCACAAAGTTAATCAAGGCAATCAAATGTGGGCCCAGCAAAAGAACTGGGAAAATCAGACTTTCACCTCTTTCATGGCCCTGGACCAAATATACTCTCTGCTGATGAACAACTCCACTGATCAAACCAATTACTGTATTAGTTGTTCCCAAGACCCACCCGGCCTCTGGGACTCCATCCCAGTTCCATTAGTAGTCTTCTGCATGCTTCATGCTCATAAGGTCTTTGCAACCACAAAACTGTTTTCGATAAAATAAAGCTAGCTTTGCATTTGAAGCACTAAATGTACAACATTTATAGTATACCTGGGCTTGAGCTATGGAAGGAAATAGATTGTCTGACCTAAAGGTAAATGGAGATCAGAGAAAATCAACAAGGTGGGCCATCACCAGACATCCTTTGCTTCTGGGTAGTGTATTTAAGTAAGCAGTCCAAAGCAATTTACTAAACAATTTCCCTCCTGGAAGCCTTTATCAGAGATCAAAATACAGACAATTCCTATCATAATGTAGTTTATTATTAATCAGAGCTAGACAAACCCAGGGCAACTTACATTCCCAAATATAACAACTCCAAACTGTTGTCAACTCCATAATTTGTCTTTAATTATGGAATATGTTGATTCAGCTTTGCAAAAATCAGAATTATGAAGTGCTTCCACTATAGCAGGTACTAACCACCCAACTAAAGTTTTGCCATTTAAACATGGCAAAACTAAATTCTTTTTAATAGCTACTTACAAATGTCAAACATATTTCTTTTCTATCCCTCTCAACTGATCTGTACCCAGCAATATTCTAAGGGGATCATTAACCTATATGCTTCACCCCAAGTCTGATTGGAAACAAATAGCTTTGCCAAATCTTAGAAAGCGGGGGGCAAGTCAAAAGAAGGACCTGGATGGCACAAAAATTAGGATGTTTATCATTAAACAAGTAAGGGGCCAAGGTTAATGAGAGAGAAGTCCATTTTACAAGGTGGAAATAAAAATTGAACAAACAGGATGAAAGGACCCTTAAGGCTATTCAAATCAAGCAAATTTGAAGATTTGCTCTCTTGGTAGTCCTTCCCTCACTGGTATAATTTCAGATATATCCCCAATGAGGCAAAAATTAGAGAAGTAGAAAAATAAAACAGAAAAATCTTTTATCATTCCAGCAAGCATGTATTAAGCACTAACTACATACAAAGTATAAGTACGAAAGCACTGAGGATACAGGGGAACAAATTCAAACAGTCCTTGACCTCAAGGAGTTGGTATTCTATTAGTTAAAGGAATCTTAAGCTTTAGTACACCATAGACCTCTTTGTCAATTTGGTGAAACCAATTGACTCCTTCTCAGAATAATATTTTTAATGTAAAAAAGCATAAAAGACTACAGGGGAAATCAATCATATTGACTGAATTTATCAAAATACTTTAAAACAAGTTCACAGGGACTTCAGAGAGGAAGAGGGAGAGGGAACCAAGATGGTGGAGTAGAGAAAGGGTTCAGCTGAGCTCTTCTAATATTCTACTCCAAACAACTTTAAAATAACACCTCAAATCAAATTCTGAAGTGGCGAAGACATCAAAATGTCAGAGTGAGATATTTTTCCAGTTCAAGACAACTAAAGAGATCAGAAAGAGAGAACTAAGACATAGAAGAGGAGGCTGGACTAGAATCCATGTGCATGAAACACCAGTGGTGGGACTAGGTGATGGTGACAAAGTTGCAGGAAATTTGGGATCTCACAAGCCAGAGACCATAAGGGGACCTAACAACTGATCAGAAAGAGACAGCAGTGAACAGAGAATCAGATGCTATTTGACATCTCCATTGCCTATAGTTCAATGGCAGAGAGCATTATTTTCAGTCAAGAAGTAATGGAAGCCCTGATGAAGGTCTCATTTCTCAAATATATAAATAACTAAGTTAAATTTTAAAAAAATTAAAACCATTACCTCTTAATAAATGGACAAAGGATATGAACAGGCAGATTTCAAAAGAAGAAATCAAAGCTATCTATAGTCATATAAAAAATGCTCTAAGTAGTGATTAATTGGAGAACAGCAAATTAAAGCAACTCTGAGGTACCACCTCGAAAAGCAAAAGCAAAAATAGACCTAATTAAAAGGAGAAAGCAAGGAAACTACTTCTTGCTAAAATGAACTATAGACAACAAAGTGATGTAAATATTAAATGTAAATGCACCAAATGGCAGAGCATCAAAATTCTTAAAGGAAATATTAAATGATTTACAGGCAAAAATAGACATTAAAATTATACTAGTAGAGGACCTCAATTTTCTCTTCTCAGAGGTAGATAAATCTAACCATAGAATAACTAAGAAAGAAGTCAAGAAGATGACTAAATCTTAGAAAAGTTAGCTATGACAGACCTCTGGAGAAAACAATGAAAATAAAAAAAGTATTCCTTTTTCCTCAGCTTTAATTGCACCTTCACCAAAAAAAATGGACATGTATTAGGACATAAAAATGTCATAATCAAATGTAGAAAATTAGAAATATTAAATATGTCCTATTCAGATCACAATGTAATAAAAATTATATCCAATAAAGGGACCATGGAAGCATAGATTAAAAATTAATTGTAAGCTATACATACTTTAATCATAAAGAATGAGTAGGTCAAAGAACAAATCAGAGAAACAATCAAAATTTCATTAAAGACAATGACAACAATTTGACAACACACCAACATTTATGGGATGCAGCCAAAGAAGCATTTAGGAGAAAATTTATATCTCTAAATGAATACATCAGTAAAGGAGAGAAAGAACAAATCAATGAACTGGGCAAGCAACTAAAAAGCTAGAAAAGTAACAAATTTAAAATCCTAACTAACCACCAAAATGGAAACTCTGACAAAGAAAGGAGAAATTAGTAAAATTAAGTTAAAAGAAGAAAACCATTGAATTAATAAATAAAACTAGGAATTAATTTTAATGAAAAAATAAGATAGATAAACTATTGATTAAATTGTTTTTAAAAAGAAAACCAAATTAATGCTATCAAAAAAGGGAGAAATTGATAAATGATGAAAAGATATGAAGTCAGTTTTCAAAAGAAGAAATTAAAGCTATATATAATTATATGGAAAAATGCTCCAAATCTTTACTGATTAGAGAAATGCAAATTAAAACAACTATGAGAGACCATCTGAGACCTATCAGAAAGGTTAAGTTAACAAAAAGGGAAAACAATCAATGTTGGAAAAGTTGTTAGAGGATTAGGACATTAATGCACTCACTGTCCTTAGAGCTGTAGAACTTATCCAACCATTCTAGAGAGCAATATGGACCTACGTCCAAAGCACAATAAAACTGATCAGGCCCTTTGACCCAACAATACCAAAACTAGGCCTGTATCTAAAAGAAAACATAAAAATGGGAAAAGTCTCACATGTAAATATTTATAGCAGTTCTTTTTGTAGTGGCAAAGAATAAGAAATTGAGGGGATGCTCATCAATTGGGAAATTGCTGAACAAGTTATGGTATTTGCATGTTATGGATTACTATTGTTCAATAAGCAACTGATGTTGTGTGAAGGGAGCAGAACCAAAAGAACATTCACACATTAACAACAACATTGTGCACTGATCAGTTTTGACAAATGCAACTCCTCTCAGCAGTTCAAAGACTAGGACAACCCTGGGAGACCTGTTAGAAACAATACCATCCACATCCAGATGAAAACAAAACAAAGCAAAACAAAAAACAAACTACTGAATCTAAATGAACATTATGCTCACTTTTTAAAAATTTCTAAGTTTTTCCGTCCTATTCCAAGATTTCCTTTATTTTCCCCTTAGTCCTAATTCCACATACAAAAAAAAGGACTCATATGTATAAATGTTAAACACAAATATATATGTACAAAGTTCACTAAACTGTTCACTGCTCAGGGAAGGGGGATGGGAAGGAAGGAGTGGAAGCAAATTGTGTAACATAAATATATATGTGAATGAATGTCAAAAAACTTTCATAACATGTAATTGGAAAAATAAAATAAATATAAAAATTTAAAACATGGTAGAACATCTGAAACAAAAATAAAGTGGAAAATGCATCACCAATTGATATGAAATTAAACCAATTATTAGGAGTTACTTTGTCCAATTATATGCCAATAAAACTGACAATCTGAATGAAATGAATGAACATTTACAAAAATATAAATTGCCCAGATTAACAGAAGAAATAGAAAACTTAAATAATCCTACCTTAGAGGAAGAAATTGAACAAGCCATCAATGTTTTCTCTAAGAAAAAATTCCGAGAATTGGATGGTTTCACAATTGAATTCTACCAAATGCTTAAGGAACAGTTAACCTCAACACTATATAAACTATTTGAAGAAATAGGTAAAGAAATAGTCCTACCAAATTTCTTTTATCACACAAATATGGTTTTGAAACCTAAACCAGGTAGAGCAAAATTATAGATCAATTCCCTTAATGAATTTTGAAGAAAAATTTTTAAACTACCAAAGAGATTACAGCAATAAGATCATTCATGAGTTTTGTACCAGGAATACAGGACTGGATCAATATTAAGACAACTATCAGTATAACTGACCATATCAATAACAATAATGACAAAAATCACATGATTGTATCAATAGTTGCAGAAAAATCTTTAGTAAAATACAATACCAATTTCTATTAAAAACACTTGCAGAGGAATCAATGGAGTCTTTCTTAAAATAAGTAATATCTTTCTAAAACCAAGAGCAAGCATTATCTGTGATAGAAACAAACTTGAAGCCTTCCCAACAAGCTCAGAAATGAAGCAAGAATGTTTATTAACAACACTATTATTTAATATTATACTAGAAATGCTAGTTGTAGCAATTAACAGAAAATACAGAAATTGAAGGAACTGGAATAGGTAATGACAAAACCCAAGTATAACACTTTGCAAATGATCAGATGGTATACCTGGAGAACACTAGGGTCTCAACTAAAAAAATTATTTGTAACAACTTCATAAGATATAAAATAAACCCACACAAATCATTAATTTTTTGATATACTACCAACAAAACCTAGCAGAAAGAGATAGAAAGAGAAACTCCATTTAAAATAGCTGTTGACAATATAAAATACTTGGAAGTCTACCTGCCAAAAACAAATCCAGGTATTATATGAACACAATTACAAAAAAACATACAACTTTTTCCTCACAGGTGAATGTAGATTTAAACAACTAGAGAAATATTCGTTGCTCATGGAAAGACCACAACAATAAGAATGGCAATTCTTCCTCAGTTACTTTACTTATTCAGTTCTGGAAGATCAAAGGTCAAGAATATCAAGGGAATCAATATAAAAATGGTTAAAGAAAGCAGTCTAGAAGTTCTAGATTTCAAACTATATTCAAACTATAATCATGAAAACAAACTAGTACAAGCCAAGAAATGGGAGTGGTGGATCAGTGGAATAGATAAACAACATAGAGAAGTAAATAACCATAGTAATCTAAAGTTTGATAAACCCAAAGATCTAAGATTTGGGGGTAAGATCTCAACATTTGACAACAATTGTTAGAAAACTGGGAAGTAATTTAGCAGAAACTAGGTAGGTATAGACCAACATTTCACACTGTATAACAAAATAATGTCAAAATGTATACATGATTTCAACATAAAAACATAGAAATACATACCTATCAGATCTATGGAAAAGGGAAGAGTTTGTGACCAAACAAGAGATAAAGGGAATTAATGGAAGTAAATAGATAATTTTCATTGAATTTTAAAAATTTTTGCACAAACAAAATAACTGCAGTCAAAAATTAGAAGGAAAACAGAAAAGGGGGGGGGGATTTCTCTTATAAAGACTCATTTCTCAAATATAAAGGAAATTGAACAAAATTTTTAAAAAATAGAAGACATTCCCCAGTTGAAAAGTGATCAAAGGATATGTACACACAGTTTTCAGAAGAGGAAAGCAAAGCTATCAATAATCACATTGTTAATGTTCTAGATCATTATTTGGAGAAATGCAAATTCAAACAATTCTGAATTATCACCTCACACCCATCAGATTGGCTAATATGACAGAAAAGAAAAATGACAAATGTTGGAGGGGAAGTGGAAAAATTGAGACAACAGTACCCCTGTTGGTGGAGTTGTATAATGACCTAAGACACTAAAGAACAATTTGGAACTATATTCAAAAGTCTATAAAACTAGGCATGCCCTTTGATATAGCAATAGCACTACTAGGTTTGTATCCCAAAGAGATCAAAGAAAAGAAGAAAGATACTATTTCTACAAAAGCACTTCTTTTTGTGCTGGGAAAGAATGAAAAATTGAGGATCCTCAAAAAACTGGAGAAAAGATAAACCAGTTGTGGTATATGATTATGATGGAATACAACTGTGTTATAATAAATGATAAGCAGGATGATTTTAGAAAAACTTGGAAGACATATAGACTTATGCAAAGTAAAGTGAGCAGAAGAAGAATACTGTATACATTAATAGCAATATTATAACAATGATTAACTGTGAAGGACTTGACTACTCTGATCAAGACAGTAATCCAAGACAATTTCAAAGGACCCGTAGTGAAAAATGCTATCCAACCTCAGAGAATTGATCAAGTCTGAATGCAAAATGAAGCATAATTTTCATTATTTTTTATTGTCTGTATTTTCTTTTCCAACATAACTAATACAGAAACATGCTTTTTATGAGCTTATATATATATATGTATGTATATATATATATATATATATATATATATATAAAATCAAAATTGAATTGTTTTCCTTCTCAAGGAGAGAGGAAGGGTAAGAAATGAGAAAAAATTTGTAACTCAAATTTTTTAAATGATTGTTAAAGTTTTTCATGTAATTGGGAAATATTTAATAAAATAAACAATTCTTAAAAATAAGTTCACATATTCCAAGTTAAGAAGTCCTGTAATAGAGGAATACAATGCCTAATAAGGAATTACATATTAATTAGAAGAAGAAAATACTAATAACTGGATCGATCAGGAAAGACATCCAAGAGAAAGTATCATGAGCTAATTCTAAAAGGAAGCTTGGGGATCTAGATGGGACAGTATACTCCAGATTCTGAAATGGGAGATGGAATTCAGAGTTCAGGAAACAGGTTAGTTTACCTCTAACAAATACAGAGTGTCTGAAGGGAAAAAATAATACAGTAAATCTTGAAATCCAGACTATGAAGAGCTTTAAAGTCCAAGTTGAAGAACCTATATTTTATCTTAGATTCAATTCAATAGGACTCTGAAGATTCTTCAATAGAGAATGATATGGTTCAACTAATGCTTTAGAAATATTACCATGTGGCAAAAAAAAAAAAAAATGGAAATTAAGTGAATGTCCTTCAATTGGGGAATAGATTAACAAATTGTGGAATAATGTATGTCATAGAACACTATTGCTCTATTAGAAACCAGGAGGGATCGGGAATTCAGAGAGGCCTGGAAAGATTTACATGAACTGATGCTGAGCAAGATGAGCAAAAGCAGAAAAATACTTTACACCCTAACAGCAATAAGGGGGTGATGATCAACCTTGATAGACTTGCTTATCCCTGCAGAGCAACAACCAGGGACAATTTTGCTGAATACCATCTGTATCCAGAAAAAAAAAATTATGGACTTTGAACAAAGACCAAAGACTATTACTGTCAAATTAGAAAAAAAAAGTTATATTATTAAGTAATTTTACTATTTCATACTTTATTTTTCTTCCTTAAGGATATTATTTCTCTATCAACACATTCAGCTGAGATCAATGTATAACATGAAACCAATGTAAAGACTAACAGAATGCCTTCTGTGGGGAGTAGGGGGAGGGAAGCAAGAATGGGGAGAAAATTGTAAAACTCAAAATAAATAAAATCTTTCTTAAAAAAAAGAAATATTATCATGGTAGCTGTATGGAAGATTCATTATAGAGGAAGAGACTGTAAGCAGGAGACCAATTAATAAGTTCAAATAAGAGATGCAGTGTGCCTGACCTAGGATAGTGGCTAAGTGAATACAATGAATAGTACCATTCAACTTCATCTTTAAGGACTTATGTGCTCTCATTGCCAAAATAAATTGCAATTTCTCCATACCTGCAAAGATGATCTTTTGAGTAACTATGATTTAAAAAAGTAGCAACATGTAAAAAATTGTCCTGTGATGAACCTCTCCAGAAGTGAATTTGTAGAGGATGGAAACCCAATATTTCAGAAAGTCTATCTTCAAAAAACCCTTTTAGAACAAGAAGCCCAATCAGAGCTTTTATTCCATTGGCATAGTCTTTAATACCCTAGGTATAACTTTAATCTTTAAGGAAATTTGAGGGTGGGGGGAAAAAACAATGTCAAAGGGGAAGATTCAGGAATGTTTTTACTAAGGATGTTGTCCATGAGCTGATCAAAAAAGAAGAGAACATGTTCTGAAAAGCAGAGGTGGGGAGCTAATTCAGAGACAGCATGTTGAATCCAAGGAATAGCAAGTGGTCCAGTTTTGCTGGCATGTGGACTGTGTACAGGGGGGTGATATGATATAAGACAGGAAAGGCAGAATGGAGCCAGACTGTACTAGACCTTTAATGTCTGGCCAAGGAGTTTATATTTTATCCTAGCAGCAATGGGAACCCATGGAAGATTTTGGGAATGGGAACAACATGGTCAGACTTGAAACTTAATCTGATTATTTTAGTAACTATGTGAAATGTCCTTTGGAAATGGAAAGTGCAGGGAGACCAATTAAGAGACTTTTCTAATACTCCAGATAAGTGGTGATGGAGGCCTGAGCTCAATCAGGTGATTGCCTAAAGAAAGGAAAAAGTTACTGGTATAAAAAGATGCTATAGAGGTAGAATCAGCAAGACCTGAAAACTAACTGGATATGAGGAGGTAGTAAAGAAGAAGGAAAGGTTCTTTTCCCTTCCATTAAAATATAAGCTTCCTAAGGATATAGACTATGTTCACATTCTCAGAACTGTTCCAAGCTTGTAGCAGGCATATACTAAATGTTTCTTGATTAAATAAAGTTTGTAATTCTAAGGTTACAAACCCAAGAATAAATAAATACGGAAGGTCTAGTCATCAGCTGTTTGCCATTCTTACTAATTATTCTTTATAACAAAACCTTAACCTAATTCATGCATTCTTCCAATTCTAATTATTCCAGTCTTCTTTTTTTCAGTCAAAGATATATAAACTCATATTTTTAAGAACAGGGGAGCTGTTCTTTTTGTGGGGACAAATTTTGTGGTGGAAATTTAGGGAACACCCATAAGTTGGGGGTCAAACAATTTGTGGTAGTTGATGGAACACTATCATGCTATAACAAATGATAAGCAGGATTGTTTCAGAAAAACATAGAAAAAATTATATGAACTCATGCAAAATGAATAACGTAGAACTAGGAGAACAATGTATACAATAAGAGCAATATTGTAACAATGATCAGTGTGTGTATTTTCTTTTACCATGTTTAATTTTTAGAAAAGGGGGGAGGGTTGATTAGATAGCTTCTAATTAGATGGCTTCTAATTCTAAATTTAAAAATCTATTAATCCATAGCTCAAACTACACTAATCAAATATAAGGTACCATTAACATATATGTGTGTGTGATTCTATATACATATTTATAGAGGAGGATTACTTTTATATAATATATATATAATCAAAGATTTAGAAGGGATCTTAGTAAACAAGCTCTACTCACAGTGATCTTACATTCTAATAAGGAGGCAAATACATACAGCTAGTATAAATATTATATATATATATATATATATATATATATATATATATACAGAGAGTCAGAGAGTAGCTAAATACCAAGTAATTTGAGAGGGAGATAATAGTGTGAAACCACTATTCTGGAACAGTTTTAAGATCCTACTAAATAATGTGTTACAAGATTCAACCAAACATGCCCATTTTACTTTCCCATTCTTAAAACTATAGATTCATATATCATTGATGGAAATCAAAACAATTTCTGTATCTTCTAGGTAAGGAAATTTTGACCCAGAGAGGAGGAAATGACTTGCCCAAAATTATACAGGAATAGGTAGAAGAGGCAGTGTTTGACAAGTCCTCTTAACCCAAATCTTACATTCTTTCCATTGTATCTTCCTCCCTAATGCTTTGTACTTTTAAAAACATTAGCTCAGGAGACAGTAAGGGAGAAACTGCACAAAAACACTATCTAATAGTGAAAGCTCTGATTAAAAGCCCCATAATATTTAAGATATCCCAGGCTGGTCACAAACTGTCCTGGACTCTAAGTACTGAACTATGATGTGCTAAGTTTAAAGGAGAGATTTATTTGGGTTGGCTGATATGCCCTTTCCCAGAACAAATTTGTTGAATCCTGAAGAAGCATAAGAAATTATTTTACATTTTTAATGGTTCATAAAATAAAACAAAAAATGTGATGTTACATGTGCTTAAACACTCTAGGTTTTTCTATATGACTAGAACCAAAATGAATGGAGAATTTAGTCTCTGACTCATTCCTTGACCTCTGGCAAATCACTGTAACCCTTGAGTATGGTTCAGTTATAACCTCTATAAAATGGAGGTAATAACACCTTCTCTATAAATACCTCTAAAAGATGCACTGGAGACAAATTAGATGTCTTTAAAATAGTTAAGTATTTGGCTTACTGAAGAGTGAAAAATTAACCTATAGCAAGAATACCAGAAGCTCAGATTTATATTCAGTCTCTCCATCAAGAAGCTCAGGAAGCAAACAAGATGAAGCTACTAATTCTATCCAATTCAGTTCCATAAACCTCCACTGATCAAGACACTGAGGGAGTTGCTAAGGGAAATACAGAGATGAACAAGAAATAGTCCTTGACCTTAGGGACTCTGACTCCCTTTCCCAGTTTGAGCATCTCACCATAGGCAATGTGGGGAAACATGGGGAAAGAAAATGAAAAGAGGGAGGAGAGAACAGAGGGTAAACAAGTACAGAATGGAAGCACAATAGAGAGAAGGGAGGAAGAGTTGAAGGTAGCAAGTCAGAAGAAGGAAGAAATCTAAAGAATAAAACTGAGAAGAATGGAAAGGGGCATTAGGAAGAGTTCAAAGACAAAGAGATAGGGACTATATTTTACCTGACTGGCAAGTAAAGTTATATAAAATATGCTTTCTTGAACCAGCATTTAATTAACTGGGATTCAATGGAAATTCATATCCAATCATGAGTTAACTGGCTCTGGCCAAGTCATTTTTCTGCTTTTATCATTCTAGGAGTGATCCAGAAATTGATATTACCTCCTTCCCTGGAATTTGCCTTACAAAACAGTCCACTTATAGAGAAACTTCTGCTCCTAGTACTATAGCTAGGGTAATGCAATCAAATTTAGAGGCCACCAATTCAGAGAACTCTATTCTTTTTTATTTCCTATGACTGTTGTTTCTGACAAGCAATGGCTCTAGTCCTTCAACTGCACAGAAACATTGAGATGTCCCAGGAAATATAATCTTCCCTGGAAGCCATTCCCTCAGGGAGTCCACACATAAACACACACACACACACACACACACACACACACCACCACCACCACCACCACCACCACCACCATCCCAGACTTTACCAGAATTCTGTCTCTTTCCCATTGTACAACAGTTTCTAATTATGGCTCTGTTTATCCTATATTGTGCAAGGATTGAGGGAAGGCTCGATAGACAATGCAATAAAAACTTACAGTTCTCTTCATCAACTATATACTGCCTCTCTACAGTGAAAGAACAGGGTGTGATATAGACCAAAATCAATTAGCTGTTCAAGATGAAGCTTCAGGAAATATATTGTTTGGGAAAAGCTAAAAGGATAGGAAGTTAAATGAGCATCATGGCAATAAAATTGACCCTAAACCTTAAATGGACAGGTTTTGGGGGTTTTTCCCATTTACTGGATATTGCTATTAATTACTTAGGGCAGGTTGGATAGTAAAGCTATGTAAGACAATTAAATGAAATTTTGTCAAGTCAACAATCCATCAATAAGTATTAAGCACATACTGTGTGTATGTAAGTACAAAGAATGGAACAAACTCTACTCACGATGAGCTTACATCCTAGTGAGGAGACATGTACATATAAAAATAAATACAGGGTATATATAAAACTGATGAATACATATAAAAGCACAAAGAATAATTAAATACAAGGTATTTTGAGAGGGAGACCACTAGCAATTGAGAGGATCAGGAGTTTGGAGAACAACTGACTATATAAAAGCACATTCTGCTCACATGTATCAATTCTTGATTTTAAACATCTCTGTTTCTGTTCCCAGTCCTGAACCTTTTCTACAGAGATAATGGTTAATCATTTGGCAAGGGTCCAACTTCTGAGGTGGCTCTGCAATGTGGGCAGAGTGTCCACCAACAACTGGAATAAGACCATTAAATTCATTGCCTCTGATACTTTGCCAGCTCAGCACCCAGATTGCCTAAGATGAAAGTACATTTTGCCCAAGGAGTGCCCAGCCTGGCACTGCTCACCCACTTATCTCAGACCATTTCATTGTCAATGTCTGCACCTGTAGAAACATTGCAGTAAACAATTTGAATCTGGCCTTGGTGAAACCTTGGTCCCTGAGCTAAGAACAAAGTTTAGTTTTACCTGGGAAGAGTCTTCTGAGGAAAACTTCACCTACAGACCAAGTAGATGAAGGAAGAGAGAAGAGAAAAAAAAAGGGGGATAGGAGGTAGGGGGTGGGAATGTGGGAATGTGAAAAGAAACATCAAAGGTGAAGAAAAGGTACTTGGTTTTGAGACCTATAAAGTCTGAGAAAATAAAGTATATAGGATTGCTGTGGGCATTTATACTACCCTGCAGCAAAGCATACCCCCCCAAAAAAAAACTGAAAGAAAAGAACACACCCTTTTCATTTCCGAATCGAGTCATCAAATTCCAGCTAGCGAGCAGAAGCCCAACCATGACGCTCCACATACTTACCTTGGGCTCTCTCCTCAACGGCAGACAGAGCTGCACCAGGGGGTTGCAGCGGGTGCGTGTCTCAGACAGCAGTAATTTATTTATCCCTGTCATGTAACATTAACAATCTGTCTGGAGCTTGGCAAGCACCAACTTGCACTGTCATATAAACTGTCTGACAAACTTAAAGTTTCTTAAATGCTTTTCTTTTCCAGCAGACAATAAAGCATCATAAAATAGCTGTCATTTCTCTTTCTCTCTTCTCCCACCAAAAATACAATAACAAAAAAACCAGAAAAACAGAAATGGTCTCTCATTTTTAACCTTGTAGCTCTCAACTTCCCTCCCTAAACCCATTTCTCCCAACTCCAAGAAAGATGATAAATAAATCCATAGTGGGGGCCAAGAGTTCATAGGGGCCAGTGCTGGGGGGTACACAGCAAAACTACAAAACAAAAGTAGAGTCATTAAAAATTAATAAAGGGTGTGGATGTATAGCTTCCCACCCCCCCCTTTTCTGCTCATGCGGATTTGTGCCAGACATTCTGCATCCTCATTAAGTGGTGTCTGGCAGCCTGCCGGAGTTTTAGTGGGTTCTGGGAATGCCAATATATTAACCAGAGGACTTTTCGCATACCCTTTAGAGTTTTTATTCTAGAAAAGTCAACCATTTGGCACGATGCAGCCTTATTTTTGTCCGGGAAAGCTCTCAGCTGCCAATCAAGAGAGAAATTATAGCTATGGACTTCGTAATTTCCAAGACCTATCTGGAAAACAAGCTTGGTGGAAAGAAAAGTCCTCACAAAAACAGCTTAAAAAGCCAAAGTACCATTTTAATTTTAATAGGATTTCAAAGAAAAACAATCCATATATACACCACATGGATATGCTGCAACACAAACATGGTTTTAAAATCCTGCTACTCTCCGAGTAGAAACATATTAATTGGAAATATGAACCCACCACAATATTTCTCTGGTAATTAATAGTACAGGTGCCTACTTGTTTCCTTTTGTTGCCTAACAACGAAGTGAACAACGCTAAGAAAAAATATCTAGCTAGGCAGAAGCAGGCCTTACTGACTAAATCTTCCTATGATGGGCACAGTCTCTACATTCCTTTTTTAAAACCTACATTCAGCTTACATACACACCCCCAATATAGGTCAAGATGTATTTCTAGCTACAGCCCTTGGAGGTAGAAACTCTAATTATGATTTTATGTTCCAGGACATCAGGGGTTTCCAGTGGGAATTATCAGAGGGCTAAAAAAATGAGAAATCAGTGGGTCATAAGTTTATATCTTCAACAAATTAGACAGTGTTTGTATATAATGCCCATTAGCACTATCTGAACAAGCTATCTGGAGGGAAATTCTCAGATTAAAACTACACTGTTATTTCTTCAATGTTGTACTTTCTAATGTATTTGTTGGAGGAGGGGAAATTGGGGGGGTGGAGTGATTTTTTTTCTTTTATATTCCATTTAAAAAATATGACATGGTTACTGAATATTCACAATCAGGAAAAAAAGAGATCACTTTGATTAGGAATGTGAAGAAACATTTCCACCAAGGTTCTAATACAAAAAATAAAAACTTAATGCTCTATAGAATAAATTAGTCAACTGCTGAATACTTCATGGCAAATGAGAACATACAAAATCATCATCATTTTTAAGGTTGACTTCAGGACATCCTTCAGAAAGATTCAAAACAAGGGGTTTACTTACATCTCCTCTCTTTCTTCATAGGATAGTAGCTTTGGTGTTAAAGAACCTGGGTGTAAATCCAATCTCTTTTTACCTACTAGACAAGAATCTAAACAAGTCATTTAACCACTCAGTGCCTCAGTTTCTTCTTTAGTTAAAAAAAAGTTTGTTTTTTTGTTTTGGGGGGGGTTTAGGTTTTTGCAAAGCAAATGGGGTTAAGTGGCTTGCCCAAGGCCACACAGCTAGGTAATTATTAAGTGTCTGAGACCAGATTTGAACCCAGGTACTCCTGACTCCAAGGCCGGTGCTTTACCCACGATGCCACCTAGCTGCCCCCCCCCCCAAAAAAAAGTATGGATAAAAGAATCACCCTTCCACCTCTTAATACTATGATTTTGTTTCAATGCTTCTGACTCAGGTCAGAGATTACCAAGGAATGAAGAAGTCATTCTCCCTTCTCCAAGTTTGCCTATCAAATGGGGAAGTTATAACTCTAGCAATCCATTCAGTGAAACATTACCTTTTTTTTTTTTAATCCTAATTCAGAATGTTGTCATGTCAGGTTTCAGGAGCCTGGTCTACTAAATGAGGTCAGAAACTGTAAACATTTCAGCAGACTTAATCCTTGGTCTCAACTTGCCAAGAAAACTATTCTTAGATACTGTCTGCAGTAGAAGATAAATAAATATTTACCTATGTATGTATGTCTATACTAAAAGGGGGTAGTAATTCTCAAATGCTACACCAACAAATTGGCACTAGATTCTTTAGTCAACAGCTGGCACTGGCTGGGTTCCACCATAAGACTTTGGTTGTACAAACTCAGCCCCAGAAGGAGCTCAGGGAGGAGGAGGAGGGAGAGAAGGGAAAGAGAGAGAGAGAGAGAGAGAGAGAGAGAGAGAGAGAGAGAGAGAGAGAGAGAGAGAGAGAGAGAAAGAGAAATTATGAGAGAATGGGAGAAAGAGAAAGGGGGGAAAGGAAGGTAGAGAACAACAGAGACAGAGAGCCCTGAAAGACTACTAGAAACAGTGACTTCCCAAAGCAAACTGTAAACATGCACAATGAGCACCTACTATGACAGGAAACTCTTCCAAGGGTTACTGCAGAAGATTAAAAAAAAATGTGAGCTGTTTTAGGTTTCATTCCCACCTTACCTCAAATTTTAACATCCACTGTTGTTCTTAAGATCCACCAAATGATAATGCAAAAGTAATTAGAGACCAAATATTACTATGTAATAAATGTACATATTATAAGCACTGTTAATATCCATGTGAGAGGTATCAGGGAAAACAGAGTGTAAGGGGTGAGTAAATGTAGGTTCAAGTCCCAACTACAGACAAATAGGGTGAGTTGCCATATCAGCCTGAGCAAATTCCCTAACACCACAGAGTTCCTGGTAGTTTTCAAACATACTAAGTTATAGAGGACTTGTCCATAATAATAGGACCTGTCTCATAGGGTTACTGTGAGGGGAAAATGAAATCATAGATACTGAGGGTGTTTTAAACTTTAAAGCTAAATATGAAAGCTGTTGCTGTTGCTGCTGCTGTTATTGTTGTTGTTATAAGGAACATGGCATATTAGCTGGAAAACTAGCCTTAAAACCAGAAAGATCTGTGTTCAAGTCCTACCTCTCTCATTTATTTGCTGTTTGACCCTAGGCAATTAGTGCTCTAGGGAACTCTCTTAGACTTTAAATTGCAGAAAAGATGCTAACCTGCACAGGTAAAAGAAGTTTCCTCATCTTGGAATTCCTAATATCAATGAATCAACAGTCTATTCTCTAGCACTATAGTTACGCCTTCCACTTTGCAACTTTGCCCATAACAATTACATATATATATATATATATCAGGTTGGCTTGGGGAGAGTTTCACAGGAGCAGTAGATGACACTCAAAGGTCAGTAAATGACACAGAAAGAATTTAGAAACTTGGAAATGCCTGACATATATGTCTAGTGTTGTATAATATCAATCTATTTTATTTTTAATACCATAATAATTCAGATTTCTTCTCTGGGACAAATGGAGGTCCAAAAAATTTTACATGGATTTTCCAGATCACCAGGATTCACCTCTCACCCCTGTAATGTGGAAGGGATGATTGTATTATTATGATTATTTCAACTATTACTACTATTGTTTGTATCAATGGAAAAAAGTTTTCATACCAGGAGTTAGTTCCACATGTCATTAATAACACAGTCCAGATTCTTTCTCAAAAAATCCCACTAAACTTCATCTATGTAGAAATTTTACAAGTATATGTATATAGAATAGCTATACACATCCAATGTTCTTGATACTATTCGAAAAGAAAAGAAAAAACCTTTTGTCCCAGTTCTAGATGGCACTGAGACAAATTTATGGGCTAATACTGTATCTGAGATAAACAAGGCTGTTATTGATGATGATGATGATGACGACAAGGACACATACAAATACAGTTTTTTCAGAATACATTTAGTAGAATATTCACAGTAATTTAATACTCAGTCTTGAAGCACTAGATCAGATATAGATGTGCAGAATATTACTTCTAATGTAAATTGACCTAATGATAGGCATCATTTAAAAAGGAAACTCCCCATCATTACTCTCAGGGACAAGCACCAGGGTCTGCATATTTTTGGGTCAGCACTGCTCATATCACTATGTATCTCTAACTCAGTTAACTACTATTATCTCCTAGGGAATATAAACATAAAATAGTAGCTCTTAGTGCCTAGCACAATGTCTTGCCCTTAGTAGGCATTTATTAAATCTTTGTGGAATCAGTGAATGATCATCTAAGAAGCAATCCTAAATCATTAGTGAGTCACTGATTCAGATTAAGAATAAATTAATTGAGGACTAAGAAAATAGCATGAGGAATAAAGCAAAAGTCATGAAATTTCCCCAAACTAAGAAACACATTATATTAGATTAAAATAAATAAAATGAACATGAAAGGTATTTCCCACCCAGACTATCATTGTATAACAACCAGTCAGCCCTTCCCTAAAGCTATACTCGCCTTTAGAGGGTGGGCTGACAAAGGTCCTCTGCTTTGCCTTCCTGTTGAAAGGTGCAAGCCCAGTAGTCTGGGAAACAGGACGCTGATTTACACGTCTGCTGGATGTGGTCTTCCCATCCCCGCAATCCCTTCATTCTCATGGAGAATCTAGTCCAGCAAAAGTTTGAGTTTGTTTTTCCCCCCTACCCAACAAACAATGCTACCTTTTTTCCCAGTTAAAAAACATTCTTAAATAGACAAATGCCCTTTCCACTACTGTATGGCATTAAGCTAAAGGAGTCCACAATCATCACTGTACATGCTGAAGAAACCTCATAAATAAACCTCAGACGTTATAATTACAGTCCAAAAATCTCTAGAAATGCCTCCTCATAGATGTCCAGTATCCAAATAAGGGGAAGATTTTTTTTTTAATTTCTTTTGGTTGGATGGTCATTGTGTCCTATTTATTCCAGGGTGAGGGGTCAGAGAGAAATCCAGAGTGCCAGAATCCCCCAAATCTCCCAGGCAAAACACAGATTAGGTGTCACGACAGCCAAAGGCAAGGCAAGAGATTTCCCAGTCAAGACAGCGAGCTTCTGATGACCTTGCTCGCATGCACCGATGCAAGGCTGATCAGCAGGAGATGAGACGGGTGAGACAGACCCAGACCTGAACCGAGCTACCCATAACGGCGGCATCTGCGAGGGCAGACTGGCTTTCTTTTGTGGTCGATCCGGACCGGGTTCAGGGCTCGCCTTCCAGACATCCCTCTCACCTTCCTCGTTTTCCCCCCCTGGAAAAGTTCAGTGCCGGGTGCTTGGCGTGGGGGGCTTCCCCGCCCCGCCCTCGCGGCCGCCCCGGTCCGTCGGGTGGGTCTCCCCGGGGCCGCAGCCCGCGGGACCCTTGGCTCCCGCGCCGCAGCTGCGCTCTGCTGCCGTGAGGAAGCACGCGGCGCTCTCGGGGCGACAATGGGGACCCGCTGGTCCTCCGGAGTGACGGGAGGAGAAGGCTTGCCCGCCCTCAGCGCCCCGGTGGGCCGGGCCGTCAGGTGCCGGCGGAGCGGCCAGCCCCGCGCCCCGGGCAGACCCGCCCGCCCCAGCCGGTCCCCGCCCCGCGGCTCAGCCAGACGGACGCGGAGCGCTCCCGGGCGACTCCGCGCCCCCCGCCCCCCGCGCCAGACCCTGGAAGTTCCCCGAGGGCCCCTGGTCCGGGTCCCCGGACGGTCCCGTCCCTGCCTCCTCCCCCCCCCCCCCCGGCCGCACTCGGGTCCGGCCGGCTCCCGGGAGGGGCGCGCGGCCTCGCTCACCTGCAGCCGCCCCCCGCTCTGGAGGAGGGAAGCGGGGGTGGGCTGCGGGCAGGCTGGCCCCGGGCCGGGCGGGAAGGAAGGGGCCGCGCCGGGGCCGCAGTCCCCCGGGGCCCGGGAGAGATGCCCCCGGGCGTGCAGAGCGGCGGGAGGCCCGCGGGCCGGGCCGGCCGCCGGGGACGCCCCGAGCTCCAGCGCCGTGTCTCTTTAAGAGTCGCAGACCTTAAACTTGGGCCTCCCTCCCCCTCCCCCTTCCACTTTCCCAGGGACTTTCAGTCTGTCTGGCGGCGGCGGCGGCGGCGGCCGCGGCGGCGGCTCCTCCCGGCTCCCCGGGATTCCCCGGCCGGGGCTCCGCGGCGGCGGCGGCGGCATCTCGGCTGCGAACGCCCGGGCGGGAAGTCCGGAGGGGACCGAGCCGCGGCCGCGGGGGCTGGGGGGACGGACGCGGCCGCCGCCGCCGCACTTGCCTCCTCCCCGGAGCCCCGCGGGCAGCCCCCGCCTGCGGCAGCGACCCCCTCCCCGCCTGGGGCAAAGGAGGCGGGCGGCGGGGGGAGCCTGCGGCTGCCGCCCGGGAGAAAGTGTCCTACCTCCTCCTCTCCTCCTCCTCCTGCTCTCCTCCTCCTCCTCCTCCTCTCCTCCTCCTCCTCCTCCTCTTCCTCCTCTTCCTCTTCTTCCTCCTCCTGCCGCTGCCGCCGCCTCCCCCTGTCTGTCTCCAGCAGCGTATCTGTGTGCGCGGAGGGCTGTGTCTGTCTCCAACTCATTCCCAGTCTCTCCTCCTCCTCCTCCTCCTCCTCTTCCTCCTCCTCCTCCTCCTCCTCCTCCTCCTCCTCCTTTTCTTCCTCTGTCTGTAGCTAGTCGATGACAGGCAATGGGAGAAGAGGAAAGAAGAAGGGGGGAGGAGGAGGAGAAGAGAGGCGGATTTGGGGCGGGGGGGCAGGAGGGAGGAGGGGAGCAAAGTGGGGGGGGGGGGAGATTCCAGCCCAGCCGCTCTGGTCGCGAGTCCTAGGCTACAGTGACATCTGCCGGGCTGTGTGTGTGTGTGTGTGTGTGTGTGTGTGTGTGTGTGTGTCTGTGTGTGTCTGTGTGTGTCTGTGTGTGTCTGTGTGTGTCTGTGTGTCTATCTGTGTGTCTGTGTCTGTGTCTGTCTGGGTGTGTGTCTGTGTGTGTGCGCTCGCGTCCAGACAGAGCAGGAAAATCAAGAGTTCAAAGCAAGAAGGTGGGGGGGGGTCACTTTAAGACTGGGTCCCTAAAGATGCCTGCAACCTCAGCAGGACGGGACTCTTCCTTTTGCAGCCTCCTCTCCGACGGTATCATCTCAGGTCAGCATTTCGTGCAAATGCTCTTGAGCAAGGTGACAGACAGGCGAGACGCGCACAGGCCACCGGAGCCCAGAGGTGGACCCGTCCACCAGTTCCCCTTCTCTGGCTTCTACCCTCGGATTTAAACCCGAGGCAATCAGTCAATGGCCACTCACACTACTTGAACTAATTCGGATGCCAACGTGACAACTATAACGGATATTTATAAAAAGGTTTTAAAGTTTGCAAAACGCTGACACTTGTTTGGGATGTGTCCGCTGAAAGAGTAAATCGCATAAATGCTAAAACTCTGTATGGACTGAAGGTAGAGAAAAATGGGGCTTTCAGAGGTGATCTTAAGTTTCCTGAGCTTCCCCATGAAAGAGATGAGAAAAAGTTAAGA
Source organism: Macrotis lagotis (assembly GCF_037893015.1). Lineage (NCBI taxonomy): Eukaryota > Metazoa > Chordata > Mammalia > Peramelemorphia > Peramelidae > Macrotis > Macrotis lagotis. The sequence goes on along the minus strand of NC_133666.1, from coordinate 472,145,564 downwards.
TTTTTTCCTTCCTCTTTCCCTAGAAGCTTAGCTTCTTGAAAAGACTTAAATCTCACCTGGTATTTCTGACTAGGGTTTCATTTGTATTTGGGAGACAAGTCTTTCAATAAAATGGTATTATAGTTAATTGAATCAGTTTTTTTTTAAAAAGCAGGCTATTTAATTTGATCTTTTTTAATTTATGCCAGAGTACATTGGACTTTTTAACCCAATTTTATTCTTCTTGATCTCCAAACTGGATTGAAGTTCTGGTAAACCAAACTAAACAAGATTACATCAAAAATGAATGACCGGGCAGCAAGGTGGCAGTGTATCAAGCACCAGTCCTGGAGTTAAGAATACCTGAGTTCAAATCCGGCCTCAAACACTTAATAATTTACCTAGCTGTGTAGCCTTGGGCAAGCCACTTAACCCCATTGCCTTGCAAAAAAAAAAAAAATGAATGACTAGTGTAGACAAAGATTCTCCAAACCTCAGTTCTCAAAGACTTCAGGTTATATAAGTCACCAAAATTGAATAGAAAGAAAAAATGTGGAGTCCCAGGAAGCAACACTGAAACAGTATGCTGTCAAAACTGAGTTTCCAAATAAACTAATAGAGATCTCACCTTTCAGAGAGGGGAGAGGGGAAAGAAGTGGGAAGTGAACCCCTACCTCCAACTGAATTGAAGAGGCCATAACTTCCCATCTGCAAACAATCCCCCCAAAATCTGCTCACATGTGTAATTACTCATGGTCTTATAATAGTAATATTTCTAGGGCCATGTCTTAAACAAGGAAAGTAAAAACTAGGACAAATATATAAATAAATAAAACTGACAAAACTTTCCTGCCTTCAACCCCCAAACTCAGACAAGAAGATAATTTAAAATGACTTAATCTGACTCCAGGCCAATCCCCAAAGAATGGCAAGGCTTTATACATATTTTCTCATTTCAGTCTCACCACAACCCTGTGATTAGGAGTTATTGTTCCTATTTGATTAGTCTTCCTGAATCCATGTCCAGTGCTCTCTTCACTGTACCAGACAATCATATCTTATGTATAAAATTATATTTTTGTAACCAATTAAGAATAAAGGATGAATTTTGGGGTGCTTTTACAAAACTTAGTTCCATTAACATATTAACCCATCCTGAATAATAACTTAATTAAATTCAGCAAATAGTAGCTATTATTCCTATCATTTGCATGGCTTTGAACAATGTGTTTTTACAAACATTTATTTACAAACTTTTATTTTCATTGAATAATCCCAGGTAGGCAAGACATCTTATAGATGACAATTTTGATGATCAGAGACATTGCCTAAAATCCTCAAGTGACAACCCTAGTCTAAACACAGATCTTGTGGTCATTGGTTCAATACCCATTCTATATGAGCATCACAAACTAATGACACAGTTATTTTGATATTTAATGTATTAGGCTTCCCAGTGCATTTAATGGTAGAGTCCAGGAAAGAATATGACATTGCTATTGTGGGCAAAATGTCAGAAAACACTCCTCCTAAACAATCACTGTTGCCTGTGGTAGGTACTAAAAGTACAGAAGTGTCAACCTGAAGAAGGCACCAAACCCAGGCATTGTTATGTTACCCAAAGTACCTCCATTCCAAGAAATTCATTCCTTTGAATCCAGAGTACAATCTGATCTCAACCTCATAATTAATATAATGAATCAATTAATCTTGCATTGTCTCTTCAAATTAAGCATCTGAAACTCTAAACTCTTTCTAGGAAGCAGCAACATCCAGAACAAGGAACATGCACTGTCTTCTCTGTTTTCCCACTCTCCTTTCTCCTTGGGCAAAGATGGTACAGTGCCTGCCTTGAATTTCAGCTGTTCTTCCCCCCCACCCCAATCTCTTCAGATAGCTGAAATGATAGGAGAGAAGAGTAGCTGCAGGTTAAATTGAAGGAAAAAAATCATAAGCCAAACATATGGATGGCCAAGAGTTGGAAGTATTTCAGTCTTCTGTAGTTGCCTCTGTATAGCCACAATGGTTTATCTATAGTCATATTTATACAACATTTATTGGAAATAACCTTACACTCTAATTACATTAGATCCTTCATAATAAAGGACATCTGGGGGGGAAATAATATTAACTTGGGTATGAAGCATTCCCAATCTACAACTTAGATTCCCAATCACAGACTTAGACCTAAAAGGATCCTTGAAATCACCTAATCCAACCTCCTGACTTTTTACAAATGAGGAAATTAAAGATGACAAAGAGGACTGACTCAAAATCGCAAAACTAATTAGTGGATGAGCCAGGATTCCAACTGAAGTCTTCAGATTGCAAATCCATCTTTTTTGCAAATCTGTCTTTTTTTCTTTGTAAAATGATGCATTTCAGTCACTTTTTCCATTTCACTTTTTTCTTCCCCATTTCAATATGATATATATATGTGTGTATATATATATATATACATATATATATATATATATATATCTTCTTAGCAAAAAGAAAACATGATGGTAGTTATCAAATAGACCTATCATGGAAGAGGAATTTGTCATGCCCCACTTGCTATTAGCAGAACCAGGAGTGCAAGTTAAAAACTAAAGCTGCAGGTTGAGGCTTCACAGAAAGAAAAACTTCCAAACAATTATGGATATCCAAAAAGGTTGTTTCCTTTATTGGATGTCTTCAAGAAGAGACTGGATGACCACTTGGGTTAGTTGTAGAGGACTCTTAGTTACATATATTTTGGACTTGGGAGCCTATTTCAACTTTTAGCTCCTCTGATTCCACAAGGATGAAGGGAAAAAAAAGAGAAAGATGTCAAAATACAGTTATCTGAACCCAGAGAGCTCATTTATTGAATGAAACTCATAAGGAATCCCAAAGTCACATTATAATTAATAGCATCAACTCTATTCCCAACTGTCTCTTATTGGATTGAGAAATACTGAAATTTATGGACTTCAATCTTACCTCCTTTCCTTGTCCTTGCTCATTTTCCAGTGAAAGTGTTCACAAACATTTCAAACATTAAAGAAAAGGAGGATTTAAATTTTTAAGCAAATATGATGTATGAATTGTAGATATTGAACTGAAAGTGATCTTAGATGTTATCTGAAGAGATATTATCCAATCTCTTCATTTTATAGATGTGGACAGGAAGGTCCAGAAAGGTTTGAGTGTATTACTCAAGGTTTCACAGGTTGTAAAGAAGATTCAAACTCAGACCCTTTGACACCAAAGTCTGCTTTTTCCACTTCTTCACAATAAAAGAACTTTGAAAAATACATAATAGCAATAAATGCCATTTTCCAATGAATAAATGATCAAAGGATGTGAATAGTTAGTTTTCAGAGGAAGACAAGATATATCTTCAAGCTATATGAAAAATTACTCTAAATCATTAGTAAAGAAATGCAAACTACAACTCTAAGGTACTATCACATCCATCAGACTGGCAAAATTTATAAAAAAGGACAATGACAAATGCTAAAGGGGCTGCATCAATATATTGGTGGAGCTGTGAATTGATCTAATAATCTTGGACAGGAATTTGGAACTAGGCCCTGAAAGCTATTAAACTTTACATATTCTATGATCCAGTGATACTGTTGCTATCCCCAAAGAAATCAAAGGAAAAGGAAAAAGGACCCATGTACAAAAATATCTATAGCAGTTCTTTTTGTGATTATAAAGCTGAGAGGGTATCTATCAATGGAAGAATGACTGAAGTTATGGCATATAAATGTGATGGAATATTATTGTGCTATAATAAGGAAAGTTGCAAAGGATGGTTTCAGAGAAACCCAGGAAGATTTATAAAAACTAATGCAAATTAAAAACAATTTATATGTTTATATCATAAATACAAACAACTTAGAAAAGTTCAGTGTAATGACCAGCAACAAGTCCAGAGGACTCATGAAGAAACCTGCTACCCATCTCCTGATAAAGCTGATGAAGAGGCAATGAAATTAGTGTGCAGATTAAGGCAATTTTTTCAACATGGCTAAAGTGGAAATCTGTTTAGCTTATCTATACATGTTTGTAACAGGTTTTGTTTTTCTTACTTTCTCACCGGGAGATGTGAAAAGTGGGAGGAAGAAAATTCAAAGCTGAAAATAAAATATATTCTAAAGTTTATCATATTATCTAAGTTTAATGTATACATTCTTACTATCTTCTTTTCTGACACCTCAAAAGAAAAATCCTATCTAAATACAACAGACACTTGTTGCCATATTTCTCTGAATTTAAACTCACCTTTTTCATATGTTTAAGTCTTATTTAGATTGTGAGTCTAAGTAACAGTACTATTTCATAAAGAGTTCTTTAGGAAATAGGGTTCAGAAGACCTGTTCTGTAGTTAATGAGTGGTGCCAACCTACAGAGTTTGGGCAAAGCTCTCCTGGGGATTAAATGGTCTCTTTCAAATCTTCAGATTCAGTGTCTTTTCCATTAAGTCCTAGCATTTGCTGAGGGAAGAAGCCTGAATGCATTTTTACTTATATTAAAAAAAAAAACTCCACCTCTAAACATTATAATTCTATGATTCTAAGATGCTTGAATCAGATTCTGCCATGTTTTGACAGGCAACAAAAGAAGTAAGAAATTTAGCTAGAAATTGTCTCAGATTTGAAAATGGTTAGTAACTAGGTTGATAAAGTTCATACCAATTGCTATCAGTGAATCTGTTTGCTGGTCTTAGAATAAGGCATGCATTGCAGAGATTTGGCCTGAGTGTAACATGCTTTTCTCATCACCTCTAGGACCTCAAATTTGAGAACAAAATGTTCTAGCCAACCAGAGGTGGGAGGGAGGGGGAAAGTCAAACCAGCCCAAAGTGTGCTTTGGGAGTCCAATATCTTTGATAAGTGTATAGCCTCTCAAACACCATTCCACTTGACCTTCCAGGGAACATTTATCTTAAATTTGTTTGACCAATTACCAGGTAATCATGGTCATAAATGTAAGACAGAACTTTTTCCTCAACTAGCAATCAGCAACTTTCTGCTGAGAGAGATGTTAGTTGATAACTTAAGGTGAAAAATCTTCATAAATTTATTTGCATTTAGGCATCAGCCTTCCCAGAAGGATTTTTTTCCAGGTTAGCCCTTTTCATGCATTCTAAGAAAGGATGCTGAAGCAGGAAGAACAACAAGAAAATATTTGCTTTTTCTTTACAGTCAAAAGAGTAGATAAGAAAAAAACAAACAAACAAAACACAGACATTTGTAGAGAAAAAAGTATTCCAAACAAAATATAAACTCAAAACTACTCAAAGGCAAAAGGTTACCATCCACATCTAACACCCCTCTCTGAAAAAAAGTTTAGGGTATTTGTGGAAGAGCAAAAAAACTTTTAGGATCCAAGAGAAGTAATCTCTAATGGTGACATTTCTCTCTCTATGAAAAGCAGCAGGAGAGGTATTTAGAATAGAGTACCTTAGGGACAGCTAGGTGGCGCAGTGGATAAAGCACTGGCCCTGGAGTCAGGAGTACCTAGGTTCAAATCCGGTCTCAGACACTTAATAATTACCTAGCTGTGTGGCCTTGGGCAAGCCACTTAACCCCGTTTGCCTTACAAAAAAAACTAAAAAAAAAAAAAAGAATAGAGTATCTTGTATAGTATCCCCAACATTCAACATAACCAACAAACATTTATTAAGCATCTACTGTGTACCTGAGAAGTAAAGATATGATGAGATTATAATCTGTACCAGTAGAGGGAGCATCCAGACCAAAGAGTTGTCAGACTAGGAGTCAGTATGGAATCTGGCTAAAGTTCTGACTTTGGAGTCATGAAAAATTAGATTCAAATACCAACTCAAGTATTTAATAACTTAATGACCCTGGAAAAGTCACTTAATCTTTCTGAACATCAGTTTCCTTATCTATAATATAACAATGATAATAGTATCTTACAGGGACATTGTGAGAATCAGAAGATAGAATTTAGTATGTGTATGTATAAGGAGTTTTTTGAACCTTAAATGTGCCTTTTCTGTATGAGCTATTTTTGTCTAACTATTTTTGTAGCATCTAAGTAATGATAATAGATAAGCTACCATATTAGGCATTGGGAATACAAAAATGAAAAGACAAAAAAGACAAAATCCTATAAAAATTTATAAAGACACAATCCTTGCCATCAAATTGCTTAAAATCAAATAGGGTAAAATGTTTACATAAACAGCTTGTGCAAGTTAGAATATGATAAGTGAATAGGATGGGTTCACAGAGATAGATGAAATATTGAAGAGATATATTGTACCACCTGTTAAAGGATACTATATCTCCTGTCTCTGTTGAATATGTAGAACCAGGAAAGCTTGCTCAGAAAAGATGTTCAGCTAAATAGTTTTGCTGCCCTGACAAGACTGAAATTGTTGTGACTCATGCCTGTAATCCTTACTCTTAAAGCGGATTAAGCTGGTAGATCACTTGAACTTGGCAGTTTGGAGCTTTAGTGAATGAAAAACCAATTTGGTTCATACAAAGTCCAATACCAGTATGAATGAGCTCCTCAGAGTATGTGTAGAGCAGAACAGAGAGGGAGGAAAGGCAAGAATTGATACTAGGTTGCTCAAGGAAGGGTGAACTGGTCCAGGTGAGAAATAGCAAGGCAAAACTTCCATACCAATCATCAGTTGAATCTGGTTCATGAGTGGTCATTCTGGCTAGTCCAAAATAGGGAGACACAGACTCAAAAAAAAAACCCAAAAAACTATGGTTTCAAAAAAACTCAGTGGGTTTCTATGTCCAAAAGAAAGGATGAAAATTAGATACAACAGTGAAAATGACTCAATGGCAAAAGAATTGTAAAGAACTATCAACCAAATCATTTTAAATATATTTTTCTAATTACATGTGAATATAATTTTAATGTTCTTTTTTAAATTTTGAGCTCCAATTTTTCTCCTTGTCTCTTACACCCCCCCCATATAATCAAGCAATTTGCTATAGGTGCAGTCATGTAAAATGCATTTCCGTATTAGTCATGTTGTAAAAGAAAACACAACCCCCCCAAAAAAAATGACCCAAGAAAGTACAGTCTATAAAGCTATGCTTCAATCTTCATTCAGACTCCACTGGTTTTTTTTTTTTTTTCCTGGGAATGGATCGTATTTTTCATCATAAGTCCTTCAGAATTGTCTTGGCTCTTTGTACTACTGAGAATAGCTGATTCATTCACAATTGATCATTGTACTGTTATTATGTACGATAATCTCCTGGTTCTACTCACTTGACTTTGCAAGTCTTTCTTGTTTTTTCTGAAAGCATTCTGCTCATCATTTCTTGTTGCACAGTCATACTCCATCATAATCTTATGCCACAACTTGTATAGCCATTCCCCAATTGATGAGCATCTCCTCAGTTACCATTTTTTTTTTACTACCAAGAACAACTACAAATATTCTTGTACATATAGGTCCTTTTCTCTTTTGCTTTTTTGTATCTTTGGGATACAGACTTAGTAGTGATATTGGTGGATCAAAGGAAATGCACAGTTTTAGAGCCCTTTGTGCAGAGTGCCAAATTACAATCCACAATAGTTGAATCAGTTCACTTAAATCAGAATTTGCTTGATACCTTCCTGTGACTCTCTCCCATATAGTCACAGTCATTAAGTAGGACATCTTTTGATAGATATGAAATAAATACTGGCATTAACTATTAGTCACAATATACATGTTGCTCTTATACTGATAAACTTCATTGAATACCTGTTTCCCTCTGAGCATAATTATGCATTTTTTATATAAAAACAGTTATTTATTTATATACTACATCATTACTTGCACAAAAATATATCTAACCTTGATTTAAACCTGGGGAAACATAAGGAAGAACTTTACCATATGAAGGAGATCCCAGACAAAATTGCCAATTAGATGAAGTTTACTTTTGGCAGCTCTAGACTCCTGTTTCAAATGCTTCTTTTTTTGTATCTTTTAATTTTCTTCCGATTTTCTCCTTATGTGGACTCAAAAAAATCATATAAATTCATCCACAGTAATGTATGAATGATAAATAATATAACTCTTCTTGACATATTCAAATTTTTAATATAATAGCATACATTTCTCTCTTTTTTTTAAGGTTTTTTTGCAAGGAAATGGGGGTTAAGTAACTTGCCCAAGGCCACACAACTAGGTAATTATTAAGTGTCTGAAGCCAGATTTGAACTAAGGTACTCCTGACTCCAGGGCCAGTGCTCTATCCACTGCGCCACCTAGCTGCCCCAAATAGTATAAATTTCTAATTGTGGGATTTGGGGTATCAAACAGTTTCAGAAAGAAAGCTAACATAGTTAAATTACTAAATAATTATCTTACTGAATTAGAAAAAAATGATGACAGACTCCATTTGAAAGAATAAAAAGTCAAGGCTGTTAAAGGAAATAATGAAAAAGTGTAAAGGAAGGATGTTTATCAGTACCTAATTTTAAATTATATTAAAGGACAGTAATTATGGTACTAAGAAATATAAAGATGGATCAATGAAATAGAATAGAATTATTATTATTATTATTATTATTATTATTATTATTTTAGGATTTTTGCAAGGTAATGGGGTTAAGTGGCTTGCCCAAGTCCACACAGCTAGGTAATTATTAAATGTCTGAGGCTGGATTAGAACTCAGGTACTCCTGACTCCAGGGCTAGTACTCTATCCACTATGCCACCTAACTGCCCCTAGAAATATTATTTACAGCAGCAAATAAACATAATAACCTTGTATTTGACATAAATGTAAAAACAAAAGATTTTGGGATAACAATTCATTACATGGTAAAAAAATGTTGGGAATATTGGAAAGCAGTATGGCAGAAAGTGGGCATGGACTAATATCTTTCACCATTTAGCAAGATATGGTTAAAATAAATATATGACCTGGATATAAAAAGAGACATTCCAAGAAAATTAGAAGCACATGAAACATATTATTTATCAGACTTATGGATCAAAAGTATGGATAAAATGAACAATTTATTAAAAAAAAAAGAGACCAAAAGCAAAGTTAGAAGTAAAATTGGATAATTTCAATTACATTAAATTTTCAAAGATTTGTATAAATAAAACAAATGTAGCCAAGAGCAGAAGGAAACCACAAAAGCTGGGAGATGGAAATTTTAGGCAGTTTATCAAATAAAGGTCTCATATCAAAAATAAAAAAGAATTTTGTCAAATCTGTAAGAATGTGAATCATTGGCCTGACTTCCAGCCAAGATGATGGAGAGAAGACAGGTTCTGTGTTAAGCACTCCCTGTGAACCCTCAAAAATAACATGAAAGAAACCTCTTAACAGAAATTCAATCAGCAAAACCCAGAAAAAGAAGCTAGAAGAAGAACACCTACCAACAAGGTCAGTCTCAGGGGATCATGGGTGATCTGGGAGAGGAGACTTGAGAGACCTTGGTGAGAGGTATTAGCCTCATAGACCTTGTTGAGAGGCCATAACCTCAGAGACTTTGGTGATAGGCCAGTGGAGAACCAACTTTAGTCATGAAATCTTTGGCCAGGGGGAGGGGATGTCTGCAGCCTGTAAATTTTCCAGCTCAGTGTGGGACCTGAACTCCATACTTTTGGAACATTCTTCCAAGAACAAAAGGTAGCAGCCTGCTCCCCCCCTCCCCAGCTAAAGAGCCCACTCAGCTAAAAGGGAGATTGACTTCCACTCCATTGTTCAAGGTCAACTCACACCCTGCTGCCCCTCCTCCCTCCCTTCAAGATAGGGAGAGGACTTCGATCACTCCAGAGAAAGAAACCAACACCCCCTACTGGCTGGCCCTTGGAATTACTAAGCCAGGTGAGCAAAGCCTCTAGTATCTTCAAAGTAAACCCCTGAGAGCCAGCCCCTCCTCCCACACAAGATCCTAAAAAAAATGAAGAAAAACCAGCAAAAAGGGGGACCCATGGAGAAATACCTCAAAGAACCTGATTCTAACCCAGAGAGATCTAGCACTTCTGAGGAGAATATGAATTAGTCTCCAGTCCAGAAAGACTTCCTTGAAGAAATCAGGAAGGAGTTTAAAAATCAATTGGAAAAGTTGGGAAAAGAAATTCAAGGGAAAATTAACACATTGCAACAAGAAAACAAAACACTGGAAAATACAATTGGACAAATACAAAAAGAAAATAATTCTATCAAAGCCTCAATTGGGCAAATGCAAAAAGAAAATATTCTCTCAAATCATCAATTAGGCAACTGGAAAACTACTTCAAAAATAGAATTGATCAATTGGAAAAGGAGTTGCAAAAGGAAAATGAAGAAAATTCTTCTCTAAAAATAAGAATTGAATCTGTAGAAACTAATGACTTCATGAGACAACAAGATTCTGTTAAATAAAACCAAAAGATCAAAAAATATGAGAAAATATAAAATACCTCATCAGCAAAACCACTGACCTCGAGAACCAATCAAGAAGGGACAACCTGAGAATTATAGGACTTCCTGAAAACGCTGAAGAGAAAAAAAAAGTCTGGACTTAATATTACAGGATTTAGTGTTGGAAAACTGCCCTGATATCATAGAACCGGAGGGCAAAATAGTTATTGAAAGAATACATCGATCCCCTCCAGAAAGAGATTCTAAAATGAAAACACCAAGAAATGTTGTGGCAAAATTCCAGAGCTATCAGATAAAAGAGAAAATCCTGCAAGCAGCCAGAAAGAAACAATTTAAATACCAAGGAATCACAGTAAGGATTATTCAGGACCTGGTTACATCAACATTAAGGAATGGAATTAAGGCTTGGAATGAGGCATTCCAAAGAGCAAGGGAGCTTGGCATGCAGCCAAGAATCCACTATCTGGCAAAATCTCTTCCAGGGTAAAAGATGTACATTTAATGAACTGGGAGACTTCCAACATTTCCTGACAAAAAGACCAGAGCTAAATAGAAAATTAGGACATCAAATAGGAGGCTCAAGAAACACACGAAAAGGTAAAAAAAAAAAAGGTAAAGGAAAAAACTGCTATCCAATAAGATGAAATAAGCTAAATCTCTACCTTACAGAAAGACTCTAATAACTCTTGAGAATTGTAACTCTATTAGAGAGAATATACTTAGCCAGAAGTGATGGACACTCATAACTTTTCTGTGGCTCAGAATGATTTAAAAACAATACTTCCTTAAAAGGGGGGGACAGTAAGGAGACGGGAGGATGGAGGAGACTGAATGAGGTAAATCTCATTACATCAAGAGGTACAAAAGACCTATTGTAATAGAGGGGAGGAAGGGAGGGAGGTGAGAACCACCTGAATCTTCATCTCATCAGACTTGGCTTAAAGTTAATTTATACACATTCAGTTAAGTTAAGAAACTTATCTTACCTTTCAAGTATTAAAAGGGGAAAAGGGGAAAAGGGGAAGGAGGGACAGGGAGGGGGGAAAGGGGAACTAACAAAGGGGAAGGAAGAAGGGGAAAAGGAAAAAGGGGAAAGAAAGGGGAGTGGGGTTGATATAAGAGGGCAAACACACTGAAGGTGGCAGTATTCAGAAACAAAATACTGGGGAATATGGATAAAGGGAAAAAAGGGGGGAAATACAAACAGAGGGAATATATCATGGAGGGCAATAAAGAGTTAGTAATTATAACTCTGAATGTGAATGGGATAAATTCTCCCTTAAAACATAAGCGAACAGGGGCAGCTAGGTGACATAGTGGATAAAGCACCAGCCTTGGAGTCAGGAGTACCTGGATTCAAATCCAATCCCAGACACTTAATAATTACCTAGCTGTGTGGCCTTGGGCAAGCCACTTAACCCCATTTACCTTGCAAAAAAAAAAAACATAAGTGAACAGCAGAGTGGATTAAAAAACAGAATCCTACAATATGCTGTTTACAAGAAACTCATTTGAAGCAGAGAGATACATATAGAGTAAAAGTAAAAGGTTGGAGCAAAATAGGAGTTGCAATCCTTATCTCAGACAAAGCAGCTGCAAAAATAGATAGTGTTAAAAGAGATAAGGAAGGGGCAGCTAGGTGGTGCAGTGGATAGAGCACCAGCCCTGGAGTCAGGAGTAGCTGAGTTCAAATCTGGCCTCAGACACTTAATAATTACCTAGTTGTATAGCCTTGGGCAAGTCACTTAACCTCCATTGCCTTGCAAAAACTGAGAGAGAGAGAGAGACAGAGAGAGAGAGAGAGAGAGAGAGAGAGAGAGAGAGAGAGAAAGGAAGGACTCTATATTGTCCTAAAAGGTATCATAGACAATAAAGTAATTTCAGTACTAAATATGTACACACCCAGTGGTATAGCATCCAAAATCTTAGAGAAGTTGAAAGACCCATAGAAAGACATAGACTGCAAAACTTTACTAATGGGAATGGCTTAACAAACTATGGTGTATGTATGTCATGAAACACTATTGTTCTATTAGAAACCAGGAGAGGTGGGAATTTAGGGAAGCATTGAAGGATTTGCATGAACTGATGCTGAGCGAGATGAGCAGAACCAGAGAAACATTATATACCCTGATGGTGGCATGGGGGTGATGATCAACCTTGATGGACTTGCTTATTCCATCAGTGCAACAATCAGGGACAATTTGGGGGCATCTGTGATGGAGAATATCATCTGTATCAAGAGAAATAATTGCAGAGTTTAAACAAAAAACAAAGACTATTACCTTTATTTATAAAAAAAAGTTATCTTATTAGGTAATGTTGCTATCTCTATACTTTATTTTTCTTCCTTAAGGATATGATTTCTCTCTCATCACATTCAACTTAGATCAATGTATACCATGGAAACAATGTAAAGCCTGCCTTCTGTAGGGGGTGGGGGGAAGGAAGCAAGATTAGGAGGAAGATTGTAAAACAAAATAAATAAAATCTTTAACAAAAAAAGAATATGAATCATTCCCCAGCTGATAAATGGTCAATGAATATGAACAGGCAGTTTTCCAATGAAGAAATCAAAACTATAGTCACATGAAAAAATGCCTTAAATCATTATTAATTAGAGAAATGCAAATTAAAGCAACCTTGAGATACCATTTTATACCTTTTCCTTAAGCTAAAATGATTGAAGGGGAAATTGACAAATGTTGGAGGAGATATGAAAAAATTGGGACACTAATTCATTGTTGGTAGAATTGTGATTTGATCTAATCATTTTGGAGAGCAAGCTGGAATTATGCCCAGAGTTATTAAATTTCTTATACCCTTTGATCCAACAATACCACTACTAGATCTATTTCCATAGATGATTCTTTAAAAAAGGACATATGAAGAAATATACTATGTGCAATCAGAGAAAGAACTGATAAATTCAAGAATGTACAGAATAATTCTGCTTTTTGTGTATAATGGCAGCTGTCTCCAGGAAGGGGTGGATAGAAGAGAAAAAAAAGAAATTTAATGATAATTTTGTTGTGTATTTGAAAGGAATAGCAAATTGTGCTTAGTAAATTTGCTACTATTACTTTTATTCCTTTGGTATTGCAGAGGACCACACCAACCAAGCAAGTGATTGGTGGCATGACTTGCACAATTATATTTATTATAGTGAAGAGTATGCATCTTTCTCACTTGCCATTACCAGAATCCTTCTACCCCATGAACTGATTGATAGCAAACAGGACTTTTGGAGAAGTGAAGGAGCCTTAAATTGGTTTATCTTCCTCCCATATAAGTGAGGCATCAATGGCACATCCTTGGTGCCAGGCAACTATAAGCCTGTGACATCTGGCAATAGAATTTGACAACCCAAAAAATCCTAACCTGTCTCTTATGAACTAATCATCAGTACAACCTTTCTTCTCAGACTTCTGGGGTTTTTTTTCCTCAAATTAAAAATAAAATAATTTAAAAAAATAAAACAAAATACATTTTCCTGGCACACACACACACACACACATACACACACACACACACACACACACACACACACACACACACACACACACACATAGAAGATGTGAAGGACTGAGGAGAGAGAAGAGGAAAGAAAACTCTTGAAATTATACTTTATAACACATAGAGAGTCCCTAATCCCAGACAGTGACTTAATAAATGTTTATTGAATTACTGAATTTTGCCTATCTAGGAGGATAAATCTGGTCCCAGATAGACCAAAGGTGGAAAAACAAAGGATTAGTTAGTTGTAGTAATAGTTTGTATTTATAGAATCATAGAAATTCAGGACTGGAAGGATCTTTAAATATTATTTAGTTCAGTTCATACTTGAAAAGGAATCCCTCAGAAATATACTGCAGATAATTCAGCCTTCACTTAAAGATCTCACCACCTCACCATTTATTATTGGATAGTTCCAATTGTTAGGATGTTCTTATTTGCATAGAACTGAAATCTGCCTCTTTGCAACATCCAACCTATGCTAGTAATAATGTCTGCCAGGGTTCCTGTCCCAAGTTAGGTTTTCCCTAAAAGACTGAGAAGCAATGCATGAGGTTTGATGAATTGAGGGGATTAGGACTAGAGCAGTTTGTCATGTCCACTTTGTTGCCTAGAACCTAAAAAGTCCAATCCACAAGACTTGATGGATGTCCAACAGCCGTGAGAATAAACATACCCTCATCACTAGATAGCTTTTCAAACTGCATCACCTGAATCAATGTTGTATCCTTTCTATGCTACTATTAAATAAACTTTATTTTTGTTAAATATTTGATAAACTGAAAGTCTCATTTCATTCTAATCCCCAGCTACATCATTGAATCATCCTAAATCAAGCTTGGCCTGTAACATACTTATTTACTTATTGTTCTACCCTCTTCAAACAAAGAAAACAAGTCAAATTCTCTTTGACCATGTGACAGACAATTGTAAACTTGAAAACAGTTTTGGTGCCAGCTGTAAGTTTCACTTCTATAGGTAAAACAATCCCAATTTCTTCAATTGATTCTCGTAGCATGATCTCTAATCTCATCATCGGGGCTGCACTGTTCCAAACCAGTCAATTTGTCAGTGTCTTTCCTAAAATGAAGCACACAGAACTAAGCAAAATCCTGTGTTCCCTGAGACTTATCAATCCTCTCATTCATGCATCCTATCAGTCACCAAGATCTCATGCTTTTGTCTTCATAATAATAATAAGCATCCTCACTATCCCCAAAGGGCAATAAAACTATACATACCCTTTGATCCATCCAACTAAGTGGTCCTAAAGAGATCATAAAAAGGGAGAGAAGACCCACAAATGCAAAAATATAGCAACTCTTTTTGAAATGTTAAAGAATTGGAAATTAATAAAATGCCCATCAATTGAAGAATGACTGAACAAATTGTGAAGGAGTACTATTGTTCTGTAAGAAATCATAGGTTGCTGGACTTCAGAAAAAAACTAAAAAGACTTGCATGAACTGAGGCTGAGTGAAGTAAGAAGAACCAGAAGAGTATTGTACAAATTAACAGTAGCATTGTGAGATGATCAACTATGATAGACATAGCTCCTCTCAGTGGTTCAGTAATCTAGGGCAATTCTAAAAGACTTGTGTTGGAAAATTCTATCCACATCCAGAGGAAAAAAAATCATAGACTCTGAATGCACATCAAAGCATCCTATTTTCACTTTTTAAAACTTGTTTTAGGTCTTTTCTTTCTTTTATGTGTTTTTTCCCTTTAAGTTCTGATTCTTCTTTCAGAACTTGACTAATATGAAAATATGTTAAACATGATAGTACAAAAAATATATATCAGCTAACTAGCATGGGGAGAGGAGAGGAAAGGCAGAGTGGTAGAAAAATGTGGAACTCAAAAGCTTACGAAAAGATGAATGTTGAAAACTATCTTTGCATATAATTGGAAAAAAGTAAAATAACATTCAAAATTTTTAAAATAATAACCATCCTCTCCCCTTATTATTACTTTCATCACACTATTTCAAGTCTTCTTTTCCAACCGGCCAAGCTATTGAAAAATATTTCCCTGGTTTTTCATATTTTATTGTAGAGCTAATAGAGAACCATTGAAGCTTGAGAGCAGGAGAATGACATGACCAGCTCTTTGCTTTAGGAAGTTTATTTTTGGCAACTGCATAAAAGACATATTGGAGAGAAGCAGAGTCTGGTGGCATGGAAACTATGTAAGAGGCTGTTGCAATAGTACCAGCAAAAAATGATCAGAACTTAGATCAGGGTAGAGACTGTGTAAGGAGAAAGAAGAGAATAAAATAAAATTTATACAATTCAATTCAAGTATCATTTATTAATCACCTACTATGTGCATCACACTGTTCTAATTACTGTTGGGAACAAAGACAAAAATAAAATAGCCCCTGACTTTAATGAATTTCTTGCAAGAAATGTTGAGATAGAATTGAAAGGACTTGGCAAGTAAATGGATCTGGCAGCTCAAGTCCTCATCCCCTCTTGCATTAGTCTTCTAATTGGTCTCTTAGTGTTCAGACTCTCTCTTCTTGAACTGATGGAGTCTGAGTGCAGACTGAAGTGTAATTTTTTCACTTTTCCTTATTTTTCTTGCTTTTTTATAATATAGCTAATATGGAAATATGTTTTGCATGATTTCACATGTATAATTAATGTATTTCTTGCTTTCTTAATGTGTGGGGAAGAGCAGAGAATTTAGACCTCAAAATTTGTTAAATGACTGTTAAAAATAAATAATAATTAAAAATTTAAAAAAGATTCTTCTCTTTCCAATTCATATTTAATACAACTATCGGTGACTAAAGCAACTATCTATGTCTCTGTCTCCAGCAGCTCCCTAGGATGAAATACAAAATTTAATGTTTGTTATTTAAAGTCCTTTACAATCTGACTCCAATATATCTTCTGACGTAGCTATTGAATAATATACCCTTTATCTGCTCTTTGACCTCCCTAAATTTGACATACCTACTGCTATTCCCTCTTCATGACATGTCCCCCATGCCTCATCTTAGAATCCCAAATTTCCCTCAGTTCAAGTTTTGTTGTTCATTCTGTTGTTCATTGAGTCATGTCTGATTCTCCATAACTCCACAGGCTACTTTTTCAAACATGGGATTTTCTTGGCAAGTATACTAGAATGATTTGTCATGTCCTTCTCCAATGACTTTTTTTGTTGTTATTAGCTCAACCACCACCTCCCAAATGAAATCCTTTCCTGATCTACTTAAATTGTGTGTGTGTTCTGCCCTCTGTCTCCAACCCTGCAGATTACTTTGTGTGGGGAAGATGAGATTTTTCAATGGCCAAAACATAGTCACAAAGCAATCAGGCTTTAATGCTGACAGATACAGATCTATATATGTCTATATAGACTTATATAGATCTGTATCATAAAGACAGAAATCTGGTTTAGAAAGGTAGAGGACATTATTTTTATCTCTTTTGGTTATCTTTTCTTGTGGTTCATTTTCATGCTATAATAGGGAGGGGGGAATTTTGATGCTAAGTCAGTCAGGTAAGTGAACAAGGTTTTATTAAGTACCTACTCTGCTGGC
Organism: Macrotis lagotis; assembly: GCF_037893015.1. Lineage (NCBI taxonomy): Eukaryota > Metazoa > Chordata > Mammalia > Peramelemorphia > Peramelidae > Macrotis > Macrotis lagotis. Next base: position 472,128,173 of record NC_133666.1, on the reverse strand, counting down.
ACTGTGTTAAATGCTAAGAATACAAAGAGAGGCAAAAATATAGCCTCTTTTTCAGAGTTCACTTTTTTTTTAAGTTTCTCAAAGCAATGGGGTTAAGTGATTTGCTGAAGGTCACATAGCTGGGTAATTATTAAGTGACTGAGTCCGAATTTGAACTCAGGTCCTCCTGACTCCAGGGCCAGTGCTCTATCCACTGTGCTACCTTGCTGCCCCTAGAGTTTATTTTCTTGACAGAGTTGGCAACATGCAAACAACTATAAAGAAATAAAATACAAACCAAGTAAATTGGAAATAACCTCAGGGGAAAGGCACTAACATTGAAAGAAATCAAGAAAAGGCCTTTTGTAGAAGGTGGAGTTTTAAAGAATCATATTTTTTTTAAAGTTTTTGCAAGGTAATGGGGTTAAGTGGCTTGCCCAAGGCCACACAGCCAGGTAATTATTAAGTGTCTGAGGCTGGATTTGAACTCAGGTACTCCTGACTCCAGGGCCGGTGCTCTATCCACTGCACCACCTAGCCACCCCAAAGGTAGAGTTTTAACTGAGAATTAAAGAAATAGAGGGAAGTCAGGAGGTGGAGGTAAGGAGGCAAAGAATTTCAGGCTTGAAGAACATCCAGAGAGAATGTATGGAGTCAGGGGATGAAATTCTTGTTCAAGGAATGCCTACTATTCAAGAAAGTCACTGTCACTGGAGAGAAGAGCCCATAGAGAGGAGTAAAGTGCAAGAAAATTGGAAAGACAGGAAGGTTATAAAGGACTTTGAAATCTAAACAGAGTGTTTTATATTTGAGACAAAGTATTAGAAAGCCACTGGAGTCAGACCTGCACTTTAGGAAGATCTCTCCCATAGCTGAATAGACACTTTGGAGGCAGGGAGACCAAGAAACAGGCTACTATAATAGTCTCAGGCAATGTCAGAGGAGGAAACAAAAAGGGAAATCTCTGAGAGATGTAAAGGTGGAATAAGAGGACTTGGCAACAGTTTGTATATACAGGATGAGAATGAAGAAGTTAAAAATGATACGAAGTCTGATAGTATGGTATATATGCCTACCTTTGCCCTCTTGTTCAGTGTCCAGTAGACTAAATATAGTTTGCTGTCACTGTTTGGGTTTTGATGACTCAGAGTTAATTTAACTATCAATTGTTTATGTTCTGACCAAAAACTCAAAGGATCTCTCTCCATCCAGAATGATTCTTTCATGAAGGTAAACTAGACCATTTTTGTTTAATTTTTATCTAAGCTTTAATCATATGAATGGGTATTGTCTTAGATAAACTGAGGCCTGAGAAAAACCAAAGTCCCTCACTGTTTTGGGAGGCTAACTCCAAGTCATCCTGACTTATGTCTTGACACTAGACTGCAATGATTCTGGAGAAGAGAGTGAAACTTGGAACAGTTCTGCCTCACTTAAACTCCAATTCATTTTCAAGTCAAGACATCACCGATCTTGGAGAATGAAGGACAAACAACAATCTGTTGTATATAAATGAGCTTATGAATGAATGAAAAGGTATTTATTAAGAGCTTACTATGTACAAAGAACAATGCTAAGGGCTAGGAATACAAAGAATCTCTGCTCTCAAGGAGGGGCATAATACATATAAGTGAGATTATCTGGACTGCTAAACTTCATGAACTTTACATGTCAAACATGTTGAAATTTACATTACATATAAAGATAATTTTCAACATTCATTTTTTGGAAGGTTTTGAGTTTCATATTTTTTTCCTTCCCTCCTTTTCTTCCTCCCTCCCCATGACAGAGAGTAATCTGATATAGGTTATGCATGTACCATAACATTTAGCATATTTCCATATTATTCGTATTGTGAGTGCTCTTTTTGGTAGCACATATACTAAAATTGAAATGATAAAGAGAAGATTAGCATGGCCCCTCTGCAAGGATGACATGTAAATTAGTGAAGCATTCCATACTGTGAAAGAAGAATCAAACCTAAAAGGAAAAAATTGTGAGAAAGGAAAGACATAAAACAAAATCTAAAAAGTGAAGAGTATGCTTTGGTTTGATTCAGGTTCCATAATTCTTTCTCTGGATGTGGATGGAATTATCTATCACAAGTCTTTTAGAATTATCTTTAATCACTGTATTGCTGAGAAGAGCTAAGTCTAACATAGTTGATCATCACATAATATTGCTGCTAAAATGTACAATGATTTCCTGGTTCTGCTGTTGTCACTCAGCATCAGTTCACGTAAGCTGTCTGCTTTCAAAAGAGTTGTTGAGCTGGCTCCTCAGTGTTGCTCCTTAGGCACACCCCACATCCCATTCATGCAATTAGAACATACCAGTCCTTATATTCTTTTTCCTTCCATTTCTCAGTAACTAAGGGAACAACAAGGCAAACTATTTCTGGATCCAATGTTGAGGCAGAGGAGTCAGTGTCCTTGAAATGAATATCTGCCTATGTTAGCTTCCATCTGACTCTAGCCTTCCTTACTGGAAACATGAATTGTTAGTGTGCTAGACACTGGGAATCCAGCTCTCTGTGTGTATTATTTCTGTTGATATCTGAATAATCTAGAATTGTTACCAGTCAATGCTGACAGACCAAATAAGTCAATTGGGGCTAAATGTACAAGAACCATAGTATCAGTGGATACCACTCACACCAATGACATCCTTAGGGAACTTCAACCTAACTCCAGTGTAACCCTGATATGAGTAATTGTGTTCATCCAGACCACAGACACCTAAACCTGACCATAGGTAGAAAGTTATCTCCTAAAATTATTATCATTTACTATCTAACCATCAAGACACGTAACATTTTTATTTTGTGGTCATTGATATTCAGGGTCTCATTAGTCCACAAAGAACTCAGAAAGAGCAAGTGAGAAAGGGATTAGCATCTTTGCTGACCAGGGTCACTCCTGACCCAGAGCCGATTAGCAATGTACTGTGGTCCACTGAGGCTGATACATGAGCTGCTCTTGGGAATAGCCTGCTTGCTAGCCAGCTTCTCACTATCCTTAGTCACTCTTTTCTCAGGAGGGCTTAAAAATATCTTGATAAATCTTGAGTATCATTAGGGAATGACTAATTAATTCCCAATTAGCTCCATTAACAATCATTTCTTTTGAAAGAAAAGAGCATCAATAACTTACTTTTTAAAACAAAAGAGAGCAGAAAGAAAAAGAAGCAGGAGACAGACAAGCAAGGCAGTGTTGGAATTATCATGTGAAAGTTATCTTTTTTCATAAAGAGCTACATATAATGGGAAAAGAAGACGAGCTATACATAAAAGTTCAGTTTCATATATCATCCCCATTTTTGTCATTCTTTGCATGCTAAAATATTCATGTTTGTTGGTGTTTAGTAAACTTATAAAAAAAGAAAATTAATTTTATAACAGAAATGGAAAAGGTTGTTTCCTTGGCAATGCTAGAATCCATCTCTGTTTCAGATAGGCTATAAGATGCCATTACCATTAATCCATCCCTGTTTTCCTTGACCCATCCTTTACATTAACTTAATCTGTTGGGAGAGTAGATAGAGCCCTGGGCCTGAAGCCAGGAAGACCTGAGTTCAAATCCAGATTCAGATTCTTATTGATGTCATGCCTCTAGGCAAGTTACTTAACCTCTATTTGCCTGACTTTCCTCTACAGTAATGGATTTGAGACTTGTTGGTTACCCTCAACTTGGTTTAGCCATCCACTAAGACCTCTGAACATCTGTAGCCTCTAGAAACCACAAATGAGAATTAGATGCTTAGTGGACACCAAAGGTAGATGAACAGAAAAGCTAGTCCTCCCTGAACACCCCAAATAACCCCCAGAGGAGAGAGAATGTGTTTATCTATATCACCAGGTGTGACCAGCAGATGTCACTATTGAACTCAAGGGGACTCGGGGTGGACGGGGTAGATTATGTCCACTTCGTTTCCAGGTCCAAACTAGGAAGGGAACAGGGCTGAGACACTCCAGAGCCTTCCTAACCCCACCTGTTGGACTAGCCCAGAGGCAGACCTTACCAGAGAGAGAAGCCCCAAAGACCTGTAACTTTCATACTCTGGAGGAATCACACTGGTACCAACCTGCTTCCTTGTAGGCATTTTTAAGCTAGCATCTATGAACTTTTAAAAAATACTTTTAATAATTTTATTTCAATATATAATTGCATTCATTTGTAATCTTGTATGTTTTATTTTGTACATTTATAAATATTCTGAGAAGGGACTTCATCAGACTGACAAATGGGGAGAGAGAGAGAGAGAGAGAGAGAGAGAGAGAGAGAGAGAGAGAGCGAGCTTCTCCTCTAGGGAAAATCCAAGTGAATTCTGAGTTCAAGTTTTAAGGTTTTGTTTTTTGGAAGAGTTATGGAATCTTCATAAAAATACAAAGCTCAGGGGCAGCTAGGTGGCGCAGTCGATAAAGCACTGGCCCTGGAGTCAGGAGTACCTGGGTTCAAATCCGGTCCCAGACACTTAATAATTCCCTAGATGTGTGGCCTTGGGCAAGCCACTTAACTCCATAGCCTAGCAAAAAAAAACCCTTTAAAAAAACCTTAAAAAAAATACAAAGTTCAGTAACTCATTGGGAAGAGGATTCTTTTTCCTCTTGTATTCCCCCTGCCAAAAAAACAAAAACAAAAAAAAAAAACAACCTGGAAGCTTTATAAAGTTAAGAAATAAGAAATCCCTCAAGACAAATAATAAGATTCCCACAGTTAAGGAGAATACACTCATTATAAAAAGAGAATCAGGTTTACAAACTATCAGCAGCAATGGGAGATAGAAAAAACAGAAAATATTGGGCTTTTTTTTAACTCTATTACTTCTAAATATAGAAAGAGGAAAAGAATGAAAGAGAAAGTAGGATGTGAAGGGGAACATTCCACCTAGGTGTAGATTCATGCCTGCGGTTAATCAAGTTTAGGGATTACCTCTTAATCTAACTTCTGCTAATAGATCTCTTTGATGGGTAAAATTTATATCAGGCTTCAAATGATTGTAACCTCTAGTTAAATAGGAGGAAAAAAACATGTTTTGAAAGTAGATGTGGATGCAGAGAGTGTCTTGAACCCTTCGATAGATATTTTGGGACAGAGGCATGTATACACACAAATATATACATTTACATATCAATAACATGAAGAAGTGTTTTAAATACTAGAATGCTTATACTTTGTAAATATATTTTGTGCTTGCTTATATGTGTAAATTTTGTATTTCTATAATAGAAATATAAGATCTTTGAGGGTAAGGAATGTTTTATTTTTGGTTTTGTATCTCCAATGTCTAGAAAAGTTCTTAGCACTCTGTAGACACTTAAACAATGCCTGTTGATTGATTGATAAGTGAGAGGGAAAAATAAAATGATTACAGATTTTAGGCTAAGAAATTGGGAAAATAATGGTTCAATCAACAGAAAGAAGGAAATTTGGAAGAGGAGAAAGGTTTAAGGAAAAATTCAATTCAACAAATGTCTATCTACTTTGTGTAAGGGACAACAGTGGCAAGTTTTAAATGATAATAGGATATCCTGGTAGGAATGTTGGCCAGCAGGCAGCTAGTAAAACTGGACTGGAGGTCCAAAGAGACATCAGAGTTCAACAAATACATAGAAAATCTACAACTGGGTAAAACTCATCATTGAAGCCATGGAAGTGAATGAGATCACTCAAGAACAGAATACAGAGGGAAAGGAGGAGATAGTCCAGGATTGTGCCTTGAAGAACAGTCTTACTTAGGAATGAAAGCTATAGGAAAAATCAGCAAATAATTCAGAGAGTGACCATATAGATAGGCGAACTAGGAAAAGAGAAGTGTCATGGAAACCAAGGAGGGGATAAAGTACTTCAAGAGGAGAAGCTGGGGGCAGCTAGGTGGTGCAGTGGATAGAGCACCAGCCCTGGAGTCAGGAGTACCTGAGCTCAAATCCGGCCTCAGACACTTAATAATAACCTAGCTGTGTGACCTTGGGCAAGCCACTTAACCCCATTGCCTTGCAAAAATCTAAAAAACATAACAAAACAAAAAAAAAAAAGAGGAGAAGCTGGACAGTCATGTCATAAACTATATGGGACAAGGATGATAAGAACTGAAAAAAAATCATTAGGACTAGCCCTTAAAAGAGCAAATTAGTGACTTTTCCCCAAGATGATGCTAAAAGAGAAGGAAATAGTTGACTCCCTTGCCAAGATAAAAGCCAAGTCAGGGGCAACTAGGTGATACAGTGGACAGAGCACTGACCCTGGAGTCAGGAGGGCCTGAGTTCAAATACAGTCTGAGACACAATAATTATCTATCTGTGTGAGCTTGGGCAAGTCACTTAACTTCATTGCCTTGCCAAAAAAAAAGCCAAATCAAAGAACTTTAAAATCAAGAAAGCAGTATTGAAGGGTTTCCATAGCCACAAAAAGAAGATCCAAATATTTCCCATTTTCTGATGCCCAAGACACTTTATCTTTGAAGACAACTCAAATACCCTCATACAAGTACCTCTTGGAGAAACAAGTTTGATCACTATACCACATAAAGTTTCCTTTGAACACTTAATTATGAGAAAGTCTAAGTCCAACAACTTCTTGTTCATTGTGAATGTTAAGATAAAAAAAATTAGATCAAGCAGATAGTAAAAAAAAAAATGCTGTATTTCATTGATATGGTGAGGGTCAACACCTTGATCTGGCCAAATAGAAAGAAGGCTGGTATCCAATTTGTCTCAGATCATGATGTTGCTAACAAAATTGGAATAATCTCGGCTACATCCAACTACTTCACTACACATAAAAAAAAAATTCCACTTAAAAAAAAGCATTAGTGATTCCCAATTATCCATCTACTCCTGGATCACTACTTGTTGTTCCTTCACCCCAAGAATAAAGATCTCCCAACTCATTTCCCAGACCCTAGGGCCACCCTAGTGGAAGAGAACTGCATCAGCTATCCACAGGGGACTCTATCCCCACAAGAACATTTCAGAAATGGATATAAATGCCACCTTAAATTTTCTGTTGAAGAAATTATCCAGAAACATATTACTGAGAATTACAGTGAACAAATACTTTACCAAACAGTTGGACAAAGCAATTCACCAGAAGTAGACTTCACATTTGAAATAAAATTGCTGGGGTGGCTAGGTGGCACAGTGAATAGAGCACCAGCCTTGGAGTCAGGAGTACCTGGGTTTCAAATCCAACCTCAGACACTTAATAATTACCTAGCCACATGGCCTTGGGCAAGCCACTTAATCCCATTGCCTTGAAAAATCTAAATAAAATAAAATTGCTTTTCTATTGTTTTTTACCATTAGAAAATATAAAAATAAAAATTATCTCAAGAAATATTCATTGTTAAGTAATGCAGATTCCACTTGAGGCATTTTTCTTTATAATATTATTTCACTAAGCATCACTTCATAAAAATTTTCCCAGTATGGAGATCATCATGTCTTATTCATATGCATTACCATTGCATTCATATGCCAAAATGTGTTTGATCATTCCCCAATAGGCAGATATGCCATTAGTATCCATTTCTTGCTATTACAAAAAAAGATCTATTATAAATAATTTTGTACATTTTGACTTTTTCTTCTTTCTTTGATCTCCTTTGGGTAGAAGACTAATAATGATATCTCTAGGTCCAAGAATATGTTTACTTTATTGATTTTGATTGGGGGGGGGGAATAGTTCCAAATTACTTTCCAGAATGGCTAGATCAGTTCACAACTCCACTTTCCAAAAATTGTCATTTCTATTTTTTGTCATCTTTGCCAGTCCTTAAGCAGAGAGGTGAAATGGAACCTCAGAGCTGTTTCATTTTGAACTTCCCTAATTATTAATGATTTGAAGCATTTTTTCACATAAAAAAATTTTTTAATCATTACATTTGACCATTTGTTTTTTGGGGAATAGCTTTTGATTTTATGAATCTGAATCAGTTCCTTATATATATTGTTCATTCCATCTTCTTCAATCCTTTCTATCCCATGTATGATCTTGAATTCTCCCTTTTCCATTGGAAAAAAAGGTAATTTCTTCCTTTTTGATGATGTCACCTTTTATGACTCAGGTATCCAGAAAGAGTTTATCTGGGGATATAGGGAAAGACATTGGTCTATGCCTAACTTCAATCAGACTGCTTTCCAGTAGTTTTTGTCAAATGGTGAGTTAGAAGCAGAAAGTGGGAAGAATCCAAATAAGGAACATAACAAGTTTTTATGATAGACTCAGATCTACAAAGGGCCCATTGAAAACACAAAATATTCCAGATAGTTTTAGAAATGTATTTCAAGAAATGAAAGAATCTAGCCTGGATTGCTTGAGCAAAGATAATATAGCAGACTTTTACTGAAAATGTGATCAAAATGGCAGAAATTCAAATTGTCAATCAGCTGAAAAGTAATTATTATTTTATTAAACTCTACTATACCATTCTACTTCCTGATGTTGCATCTTAAAGAATGATTGCTTGGCAAAGGCAAGTTCTCTGGCATCCATAGTATGGAATTAAAGTAAAACACGATAGCTGCCAGCCAAAGCAAACACAACAGAAACCCAAACACTAGAATATAAAGTAAACCAAATTGTTCATTTATGATGGTATAAGCTTCTCATCATCTATATTTAGCTTAAGAATCAAACCAATCCCAAAATATCAGTGTCAATGTCTTGATTTCCGCATGCAATTATGTGGTACATATTAAACCCCTTCAAATAGTGTCTTTAAAAAAACATTGAGAGAAAGCAGTTTCATTTGTTTATGGGGTCTGCAAGAAGGTGGGGGTGTGGGTGGTAAGCAAGAAGAAGCAGTAAACTGTAACTGAAGCAAATTAGCTGTAAGAGGGAAGAGAGACTTAATACAATAGATTGAGCAGGGTGGAAGGATCCAATAAAGATTTTTTTTAACATGAATTTAATTTATTATTTCAATTAACAAAAAATATATATTTTTTAAAATTTATTTATTTTCATTTTACTACAATAATTTTGTTTTAAAAATAAGCATAATCCCCCTCCCCCCCACAAAGATAGGGAAAACTCAAGAAAAATAGAGTAAGAGAAAAAAACTGTACTGCTGTCTGTTTTCTGTTTTCAGCTCTTCTCTGGGATGGGCTTCACTCTTTATTATAAATCCATCAGAGAAATTACTTCAATATTTGTTCCCCTGCAATTGCTATTGTTAACTGTATTTCCCTCCATTCCATTCTTCCCCACTCCCATTTATTCTATTCTCTTCTCTTTTCACCCTGTCCCTCCCCAAAAGTATGCTGTATCTGACTACCCACTCCCATGATCCTCTCTTCTATCACCTAAACCCCCCCTTCCTTTTTCCCCATCCCTTTTCTCTACTTTTTCCTCTAGAGTAAGATGGATTTCTGAGTGTGAATATTAGAAAATATATTTTTTCTTCCTCTCCGTTTCACCAAAAATAAAAAGAAAGTCCTTGTAATAAAGTTGCACAGTCAAGTGAAATGAATTTGTTTTGGCCCTGTCCAAAAAAAACAGATATCACAATGTACACCCTGAATTCCATTACCTGAAATCCTGATTTGTTATCACATTGATTGATGTTTTGTCTTATCAAGTTGATTGTTCTTGTTATTATATTCTGCTTATTTCATGCAGTTCATACACGTTTTCCCAGGTTTCTCTGAAACTGGTCCTTTCATCATTTATTTTGGTCATTATAGTTTAGGGTTTTTTTTTAAGATAAGGAAGAACTAGAAGGCAACATGGAAGAGTAGAGGAAGCAGTGCAGTTGAGCTTCTATCCATGACTCCTTTGAAAAGATCCAAATAATATAATATAATTTCCCCTTATGAAGGAATCCAGAAAAAGTCACAGTGAATCCTTTGCCCAGCCTAGGTCAGTATAGGAAAGTAGAAAGGAAAGGAGAGGAATGGAATTAGAGGATATATTAAAGGAGAGATTAGTCCTAAGCATAACTCTATTTGATATACAAATAATCTGCTTGATTATTAATATACAGTTTGATATACATAACTCTGTTTAATATACAAATTATAGGAATGAAAGTGACCATAAATTGGGGAGTGATTTAAGAAGTTATGGAATATAAATGTGATGAAATACTATTGTGTTGTAAGAATTGATAAATGAGGTGATTTCAGAGAACCTGTGAAGACTCAGATGATCTGATTTTAAGTAAAGTGAACACAAACAGAACAATTTATACAAGGACAGCTTGTAAGGGTTAGTGATTGGCTGGGTAAGACACTGACATAGGTGGAAGAGAATAGGGTTATGAAAGTGAGAAGAGGGGTTGCCTTAGAAAACTGAAGAAAAGTAGAAGACAACTTAAGATATAGAGGGCATAAAAGGTATAAAATAAGGGAGAATGAATTCATGAGATATAGATTCAATTTTGTCAGTCAAGTAAGAGGTGACTGAGGATGCTAAGAATATTCAAAAGAGAATTCAGACTTTTTAATTTTTTTTAGCTATATTGAGGTGGGGTGGGAATAGCTATGGAAGAATGAATAGGACCGCTGCTTAGAAAAGATCAGACAACAATAAAGGACAATGAAGAGAAATCTAGTTACTTACTCATTTGTCTGTGTTTTTTTTTTCCTGTCAGAAGAATGTAATTCTAACCTTAAAAGAAGAATTATCTATAGGGAATTGAAATTCCTAATAAGAAGGTAAACAAGAGAACAACTACTTGCTCTTGATGAGTCCAAGTCATTTACCACAAATGAATTACATCTTGACAAATGTTATTGCTGAACCACTGTTGGTGAATTTTGAAAGAAAGGGGAATGAGGAGGAAAAAGAGAAGGGAAAAGATGAGAAAGAGAAGAAGAAAATGAAATAGTAAGAGAAGGAAGGAGGAGGAAGAGGAAGAAGAAGATGATGATGATGATGATTGAGAAGAGGAGGAAGAAGAAGAAGAGGAGGAGTACAGCTAGGACAGGGGAAATAAAAACAATCCATAGGGTTACCTTGTAACAAGGGAATTAAATTTGTTCTATCTGGTCCCAGAGGGCAGAATTATTCTGCTTATGTGCAGTAGGAGATAAACTGAGACTAAAGAAGAAAGAAAAGGAGAAATTGTCAAGAAGGACATTTGGAAACCTTGGGAATCATGTGAGCAGAACGCAAAAGAATGAAATTTAGAGAAGGGAAATTGGGGAGAATTTGAGGAAAAGTCAAAGAAAGGGAACAAGGAAGGGAAGAAAAATTTGAGAAGAAAGGAAAGCAGGAGGAGCTCAAGAGGACAAGAGAGAGCTTGGCAGTTACCTATATGGAGTTTGTAATATTTGTCTTGCTGCCATATTCAAGTAACAACTTGTTATCTTTGTTCAAAGTGAAAGTTAGACTCTCCAGAAGAGAAGGGAGGGAGGTTTAAGAAATTGTTCACAATTTAGTTTTTCAGGGAAAATAAAATGTACATTTTAAAATAAAAGAACAATCTCAATGCAAAGCTAAGAAGAAAAAGCATCTGAAGAGGCAAAGAGGAGATGGTTGGAAGTTGTAGGGTGAGGATGGCAAATGTGGCACAATGGAAAAAGGAAAAAAAAAGGACTTCTGAATGAAAATAAGGCATAAATATTAATATTAGGCTTTTCCTCAAGAAGAAGCAGGACCCTGTGAGGAAGAAGTCAGTGCTTATCCACTAGGAAAAGTTGATCTGAATCCACAGGTGCCTTCAAATTAGATATTTAGTAAGGTTATTCTAGGAAAGGGGACAGGTAGGTGGTGCAGTGGATAGATCACTGACCTTGGAGTTGAGGATAGGAGCTCAATTTCAACTTCAGACACTTATCAGCTATGTGCTCTTGGGCAAGTCACTTAATCTTGATTGTCTCACATCGATGGAAATCTCCAATCTTACCGATTTCTATTGGTCCACTGGATCCAGATGACTCCACAGAGGAGAAAGTGAGACTGGTTACTTAACCCAGTATTCCCTCTCTCAAGTCTAATTCACAGGCTTGTTATGGTATCATCTCCCCATGTCATGATTCTCTTCAAGAATAAAAGACAAACATCATCTAGGAAGAGTAGTGCTGACTTCCCTTACTCCCTGTAGAGGAGTATGAAAGTAGCTGACTGTAGAATTGACATTAGTAACAAAGAAATTAGGAACCTTTCTGCACCTGGTAAGTAAAAGAGAAACTCACAAGATTTTACAAACTCGATGATTATTTCCTAGATAAATTTGATGTCCTTTTTCAGTCTTCATGATCCAGAGCTTTTGATACTATTAGCTACCCCTCCTTTTAAACCACTTTCTCTTTCCTTACTTTCCCTGATTCTGCTCTTTCCTGGTTCTTGTCCTGTCTGTCTTACTGCTCTTCTTCAGTGCTATTTGCTAGCCACTGATCTATCTCTCACTCCTAAACAAGGATGTCCCTCAAGGCTCACTCCTGGACTCTTCTCTCTGTATTCTCTTTATCAATTCTGTACACATGACTTCTAAATGTATACATCCAGCCTTCATCTCTCCCCTAAACTTCAGTTCTCTTTTTTCCACTGCTTTGAGAACATGTCTAGCACCTAAAACATTACACATAGAAGGCATCTAATTAATATTGAATAGAATTTCCTGTCTCTCCTTTAACTTCCTTCTTTCTGTTGATTGAATCACCCTCTTCCAAGTCATCCAAGCTCAAAACATAAGAATCACCTTTTGCTCTTCCTTCTTTCTCAGTCACCAAATCTAAGTACTTGTCAATGTCTTGTCAATTCTCACTCAACAATATCTTTTGGTTTTATTCCTTTCTTTCCATCACATCACCATCATCACCACCACTATAGCTCAGGCTTTACTTACTTCTTTTCTAGACTATTACAAGCTCTTTTTTTTTTCTTGGCAAGGCAATGGGGTTAAGTGACTTGCCCAAGATTACACAGCTAGGTAATCATTAAGTGTCTGAGGTCACATTTGAACTCAGGTTCTCCTGACTCCAGAGTCAGTGCTCTAACCATTGGACCACCTAGCTGCCCCTACAAGCTCCTAATAACCTCTCAATTGATCTTTCTGGCTTTAGTGTCATCCCTCTCCAATCTAAGAAACAGGTACTAAAAACACACTTTGCAAAGCACAGTGCTGACCATATCATTTCCATACTCTAAAACCCTTAGGGACTTTTTAGTGCCCCTCAGATAAATTACAAAATCCCTATTCTGGCAATTAAAATTCTCCACATTCTGACTAATTAGACTGCCTTTCCAGATTGAATTCACCTTGTTTCCCTTCATACCCTCTACATTCTCTGCCAAACTAGTCTATTTATATTCTCAAACTTTAATATCTTTTTTCCACTCTCCAGAATTTTGCACAGGCTTTTCCTCATTCTTGGAATGCCTTTCTTACTCATTTTTGCTTCTTTCAATTCCTGGGTTCCTTAAAGATTCAGGCCATGTACCCCTTTCTACTGGAAATTCCAAATGACTACTCAACAAGGTTTAGAAGTGATTATAAAAAATAAAATAGACAATTTTGATCATAAAATTTAAAAAAAAGCTTTTGCACAAATGTGGCAATGCTGGAGTCAATGTACAGAAGCAAACAAAAAACCCACATCTTAACTTTCTTGAGAAATACTCTAACCCTGTGATGGATTGGAACAAGAAAGAATATGATTGACAGGCAACTTTCCTATCCTGAGGGAAGGAAGGATGAGAACCACAGCTCCACCACACAATAGTGGTTAAGGGTAGAGCAAGAATGGTTAAGGGGGGAGGATTGTGCATAACAACATAGAGGAAAACAAGCATACCAATCCATCAAAAAGGGTAAGAGACAAAAATTCCTGCCACCAAAAATTGTCTAGGGCCCTTGAAGAAATCTTCTTTAGGAAAGGAAGTCATCCCCTTAATTAATGAGTCATCCCCTGACTCTAACCAGTGACAGTTTCCCAGGGAGCCAGGTTGGGAAAGGGGAAGACACTCTAGAACCTTGTGATTTCTTTTTTTTTTTTAATTTATTTTTATTAAAGATAGTATTTGAGCTCTACAATTTTCCCCCCAATCCTGCTTCCCTCACCCCACCCCACCCCCACGGAAAGCACTCTGTCAGTCTTTACTTTGTTTCCATGTTGTACCTTGATCCAAATTGGGTGTGTGATGAGAGAGAAATCATATCCCTAAAGAAGAGAAGTGTAAGAGGTAACAAGTTCAGACAATATCTGTTTTTTTCTAAATTAAAGGGAATAGTCCTTGTACTTTGTTCAAACTCCACAGCTCCTTATCTGGATACAGATGGCACTCTCCTTTGCAGACAGTCCAAAATTGTAGAACCTTGTGATTTCAAGTAAGCTTTTCCTCCTGTATTCTGTTACACAAGTAAAAGCTAAAAACTTTCTAATTAGAAAAAAATATTTCCATCAATATTTCTGAAAAAAGTCTGACATCCAACTTATATTAAGATTTATCATATATAAAACTTAGTTTTTCCCCTAATAGATGACTAGTCATAGGATTTGAAGTTTTCAAAATAAATTCAAACTATCAATAGTTATGAAATAATATCATGAAATATTAATAAGAGAGAGATAAAAATTAAAAGTGAGTTTTCACTTCATACTCAACTTATTGACAAAAGGAAAAAAAAAAGACAAGAAAGACCCAGTGCATTTTAAAGAGGTCGTGAGAAGATAGGAATATTAATTATTTTTTGAATTGTAAAATTGTTGCCACTGATTTGTTTCTTGGGTTCGGTTCTACCCCTGGATGAATCGACTCATACTTGGGAATGCAGGTTTTCCAAAGAAAATAGAGGTTTTACTAAAGGAAGTTACAGCATATAAAGAAAGTAATAGAAAAGTTAAAAAGAGTTTAAAGAGAAGACCACAAGGATTGCAGATTGAATTGGGCAGGCCAGTTGGCCAGGGTTCAGCAGGAAACTGGGAGGTCAAAAGGACCTAGCCCCTCCCTCGGATCTCCTTAAATTCTCTCCCAGAGTCCATGGGAAGGGGTGGTGACCTGGGAGTGACCCCAAGTCCCTCATTGGTGATTTTTCCTTTTGGGGAGGGGGTCTCTTTTGGGTGGTCTTGGATGTTTCCAGGGCTGTGCTCCCAGGCTGCCCCACCAGAAAACAATGCAATCCAAATAAGGTTGAAGGTCAGGCCCTCAGGTGTGGCCTAAATTAGAAGATAAAGGAAGGAAGATTCCCTTTACAATGCAAACAAAAGATTTACAAAGTTTGTCTACAACTGATCTCATCACTCCCAGGTCCCAGTTTCTTGGTATCAAAATAATTCATCCATCCTGGAAAATAATTAGTAATTGCACCCAAAGGGTCACTAATTTTTTCTTCCTTTTAATTTAGCAATCCCATCATCATGCCTTTATCCCAAAGAAGTCAAAGCAGAAAGAACAGTCCTGGGTATTCCAAAATTTTTATTGTTATTGATAGTTTGTTTCAGGAATCCTTCACCCTATTCCCAACTAGCAAACCATCACTTACTGTAAACAAAGAATGCAAAAGAGATCCACACCTGAGAAAGGTTGAATCATTCCAACCCAACTAAAGAGAGCTTTGCTGGAAAATGCCATACCACCATCAATAGTGCCTACATTCCCACAAAGACAAATCCTAATAAGAAAATTTTCTAGAATATCTAGATTCCCATTATTGTTGTGCCGAAAAAGACAAGTTTATAATTCTAGGTAACTTTAATGCAAGAGTAGGCATATATTACCAGATATGGGGCAAGGAGTCCTTGGGAAGAATGGAGTCAGAAACAGCAATAGAAATAGTCACCTACTACTGAAGACTTACACATTTTATGACCTTCTCATCACCAACACTGTCTTCCATTTACCTAGGTACAATTAAACTTCACGGATGTACCCTTGCAGCAACCAATGGCATTTAATAGACTACATTTGAAGGAGAAGAGACAGGATGTAAAAATGACAAAGGCAATGTGAGGCACAGCTGATCATAGACAATCTCTCTAAGCTAAATATTTGCATTCCACAAAAGCAGCACTCCATAATATCAACAGATTACAGTGCTTGTGAGAGCAGAAACAATTCACTGTTAACTTGAAGGGAAAGCTAAACCAATACATAGCAGGTTACAGGGATGCAAAATAGAAGTGGGCAGCTTTCAGAGATTTAACATATAACATTGCATTTACTGGTCAGAACACTCATAAACATCAAGATTGGGTTGATGAAAATGATGGGGAAATTCAGAAAACTGAAAAACAAGAACTCCATAGGGACTACCAGAAGGATAGTTCATCTGTCTCTAAGAAAGCAGTAGATAAATAACTCCATCAAAAGTAAAGTACAGGGGCAGCTAGGTGGCACAGTGGATAAAGCAAGGGCCCTGGAGTCAGGAGTACCTGGGTTCAAATCCAGTCTCAGACACTTAATAATTACCTAGCTGTGTGGCCTTGGGCAAAGCACTTAACCCCATTTGCCTTGCAAAAAAAAAAAAAAGAAAAGAAAAGAAAAGAAAAAAAGAAAAAAAAGTAAAGTACAAACAAAACTTAGAGAGTTGAGAAAGTCTAGGGGAGCCACATTAAGTAGTAATAAGGACATGTTCTTAGAGAGTTGGGCTGAACACTTCCACAGTGTTTTCAACAGACTATCATCATCAATCAATGGACGAAGCTATTGATCATATACCTCAGATTAAAGTCAATCTCTCACCAAATTTCCAAAAGAAGAAGAGATTTTGATGCCATTAAACTCCATTTAGCTGACAAACAGATTTAGAAGGTGGGGATCAGCTGCTCATTAAAAATTGACTGAAATCTTCTAGGTTATATGGTAAGAGAAGGTTATCCCAGGAGTTCAAGGATGCTTCCACTGACCCAATGAGTCCATGAGTTTCCCAATGCTTCTCATTTCCTAAGAGAGAGAGAGAGAGAGAGAGAGAGATTCATTTTACCTTCCAATACAGAATCAATTCTAATATGATCATCTCTTATGTTTAGTACTCTGCATCTGCCAATGAAGAAACACTATACTCATATCACCAGGCCTTGATAAACTATACCTAAGGGTGCTGAGAAATCTATCACATGTGATTTCTAAGTCACTATCTGCAATTTCTGAAAATTGGTAATAAAAGAGAGAGATGGCTCTTATAAGATGAAATAGACAAATGTTATCCAGATTTTTTTAAAGGAAAAATATTTTGAACTTGAATTCATTTTCTAGGAAAACTGCATCATATTTTTAGAGGTGTTGTGAACATTTAGAATGAATAATGATAATCACTAAGACATATCATATACAGATCATGAAGAAATAACACCCTTTCCATTTTTTATAGTTACTTGATTGGGACTAAAATAGACAAAAATTAACAGTAGCAAAACATTTAATAAAGTTTCTAATGCTATTCTTGTGACTAAAGTACAAAATAAAAGTTAGATGTTAAATAGGTAGATTCAAAACTGTTAATCAAATTCAATTCATGTTGTCAAGGCATCACCTCCCAGATGCCATGGTCTTCTTTGAAGATGAAGGACCAGCATCATATGTATTCAGATTATAGCTCAAATAAGAATTTGCATTGCAAAATTCCCAGTGACAAAAAAGAAGAGGAATTCAGAAGATAAATTTCACCTAAGCCTGAGGGCTTATGCTAGTTTTTGTTAACCTGATTACATTGTTGTTTGTCCTTTGGAAAATGATGGCCTGACTTGCAAATTAATTGGATTTAAGTAAAGAAGGTCTTTTTAAAGTCTCCAACCTCACTCTCTCCTCCGGAACCTTCTGGGTTCAGTGACAAACTATAAATCAAGATGAGACCCACCAGAGTTGTTGAAGTTGGAACCAGGGACCTTTAGATCTTTAGTCTAGCACTCTTGAACTGCTTGCCTCAAACTGAAGTCAATCAGTTCCTAGCTGAAGTTCCAAATGAAGAAGGGGTTTTGAATACCATTAGGCTCCTTTCAAGTGGCAAAGCACCTGGTGCTGATTCTATTCCAACTGAGACAAGGTGGGGAGTCCATTGCTCATCCAAAAACTGACTGAAATCTTCCTACCCTTTATGGTAAGAGGTTATCCCCCAAGAATTCAAGGATTCCTCCATCTTCCATCTCTATAAAGGCAAAGGGAATAGATTGTCCTGTGACAATCACAGAGGTAAAATTATAGCCAGTCCTTCTCAAAAGGCTGATCCTTCACCTGGAAGTTGGTCACTTTCCTGACAGCCAGTGTGGTTTCAGAAAGGGTAGAGGAACAGTTAATATAGTGTTAGCTGCTCGACAACTCCAGGAAAAATGCCAGGAACAGAACAGAGGTCTGTATACAACATTTATAGATCTGACCAAGGCCTTTGATACCATCAATCATGAGGATTTATGGAAAATTATGTCAAAATTTGGTTACCTGGAAAAGTTCATCAGTATTGTACATCAATCTCATGATAGCATGCCTGACCCAGTTCTGGATGGTGGACTAGACCCTCAAGATTTCCTGGTCACTAATGGAGTGAAATAAGGATGTGACCTTGCTCCCATGCTTTTTTAGCACAATGTTTTTCAGTCAAGTGATCAAATGCCTTCAAAGAGATGAACATGGCCTCAAGGTCAACTACCATACTGATAGCAAATTCTTTAACACAAAGAGGCCACAAGCCAAAACCAAAGTAGAAGGAGTGTTGGTGAATGATCTTCTGTTTATTGATCATTGTGCACACAATGGATCAATTCTCTGCGCTTGTACTAATTTTGGTTTAACAATTAACACCAAGAAAATTTGGGTACTCCATCAGCCAGTACCACACCAACCATAGGTGGAACCATCGATTACAGCAAATGGAGAAGTTTTGAGTGCTGTGGACAAGTTCATTTACCTTGGCAGTATCCTTTCCAAGGAGGTTCACTTTGCCAATGAGACTGACACAGAGCTAGCTCAGTATTTGGGATGCTCTGAAAGAAAGTATGAGAGGGCAGCTAGGTGGTGTAGTGGATAAAGCACCAGCCCTGGAGTCAGGAGTACCTGGGTTCAAATCCAGTCTCAGACACTTAATAATTACCTAGCTGTGTGGCCTTGGGCAAGCCACTTAGCCCCATATGCCTTGCAAAAACCTAAAAAAAAAAAGTGTGAGAGAGAAGAGGTATTAAACTGACTACCGAATTGAAGGACTACAGAGCTGTTGTGCTGACCTCTTTGCTATATGCCTGGACAGTCTACTAGTGCCATGTCAGAAGAACAAGAACCAAGTCATAAATCAAGATGATGAGATGGATACAGTAGAAGATGTTGGCTTTTCCCAGGCCTCAATTCTGAGCAATTAAGGCTAAATAACAAATGTGTATAGTCAATCTGACTAGGGAATTTTGGTTGCAACAGTCCTTGGTCCTTGACCTTCATTATTGAAGAAAATCAAAATGACATTACTATGTTCGAAACAAATTACAGTATGTCTGATTGTGGCCAATCAGACCAATATGAGCTCATAATATTCTCCAACAAATCAGGCACAAATAGTCCATGTGGATACCTGGGATGGTTACTCTAAACATATGTCACATTTCCTTTGAGCTGCTTCAATTCTGCCTTCCTCAAAGAGTGCAGCACCCTCACTGATGAGGGTACCCCATGCTGATTAGTCCTGTGCTAGTATTTCCCATGCTAAAGTTCTTCAATGGAGTCTTCAGGGTGTCTTGGTATCACTTCTTCTGACCCCATTGTGAGCACCTGCCCTGTGTGAATTCTCCATAAAATAGTGTCCAGCCCATTGTAGTTGCACTCTTTGTAGTATTATTGAAATGCTATGTAGTTTAGCTTGAGAAAGGACCTCAGTGTCTGGTATCTTCTCCTGCCAAGTGATCAGAATCTTCCTAAGACAATTTAAATGAAAGCGATTCAATTTCCTGACATGGCACTAGTAGACTGTACAGGTTTCACAGGCACATAGCTAGGAGGTCAGCATAACAGCTCCATAGTCCTTCAATTTGGTAGCCTTCTCTCTTTGGTAGTCTCTCTTATATTTTCTTTCAGGGCATCCTAAATACTGAGCTAACTCTGAGAATGCTTGTGTCAGCCTCATTGGCAATGTGAACCTCCTTGGAAAGGACACTGCCAAGGTAAGTGAACTTGTCCACAGCATTCAGAACTTCTCCATTTGCTGTAATTGATGGTTCTATCTATGGTTGGTGTGGTGCTGGCTGATGGAGCACCTGAGGTTTCTTGGTGTTAATTGTTAGATCAAAATTAGCACAAGCAGCAGAGAATCGATCCATTCCTTGTTTTCTCTCAGCTTCAGAGGCTGCATTGTGTGCACAATCATCTATAAACAGAAGATCATACACCAACACTCCTTCTACTTTGGTCTTGGCTTATAGTTTTTTTAAGTTGAAGAATTTGCTATCAGTGTGGTAGCTGACCTTGAGGCCATGTTCATCTTCAGTGAAGGCATTTTATAACTGAACCAACACACAGTCAGCAACAATGGAGCAGAAAAATAGTTGGCAGCTTTCAGAGATTTGATTTATAGCATTTGCATTTACTCAATTGGGTCAGAACACTTGACAACACCAAGATTGGTTTGATGAAAATAATGGAAAAATACAGAAGCTACTAAATGAAAAAATAAGAACTTCACAGGGTTTACCAGCAGAATAGTCCATTCATTTCTAAAATGGCAGGATTTAATTCCATCAAATGAAAGCACAATCGAAGTTTAGAGAGATACAGACTCTTGACTCAGTAAGGAGGCAGATGAAATTCAATTTTGTGCATATAGTAGCAAACCAAAATTCTTTTATGATGCCCTGAAGGCCATTTATGGGCAAAGACATGGTTCATCTCAACTACACAGTATTGATGGATCAATATTGATTAATGAAAGGGACATGATCCTAGAGAGATGGACTGAACACTTCCATAGTGTTCTTAACAGACCATCATCAATCAATGCTGAATTGACCGGTTTATTCCGCCTCTATGCTGCCGCTTACCACCGTCCATGATGAGCTTCAGGACTCGGCCACTTTGAGGAAGACAAAGCGCTGATACTTATTTCTGTGACATCCCGCCCCAACTCAGCGACATTTTATCCTGTCCCCAATTACCGAGGCTTCACATTTTATAGTACCCCTAGACCGAAGTTCCCCCAAATGACCATTGCTCAGTGTCAACTCCAGCTGAATCCACTGAAAGAGGTTTGACCATTAGGCTTCTTTCAGTTGGCCAGATATGATTCATTCTATTCCAGCTGAGATCTACAAGGTATGAAGTCAGTCTATTGCTCATTCAAAAACTGACCAAAATTTTCCAGGTTATAATGGCATGAAGAGGCCATCCCCCAAGTATTCAAAGATACTTCCATTGTCCAACTCTATAAAGGTAAAGGGAATAGATTGTCCCATGAGAATCAGAGGTGTTTCTCTTTTAGTCACTACTGGTAAGATTCTTGCCGGAATCCTTCTCAATAACCTAATCCTTCACCTGAAGATGGTCACCTCCCTGAGAGCCAGTGTGGCTTCAGAAAAGGTAGAGGAACAGTTGATATGGTATTTGCTGCCAGACAACTCCAGGAAAAGTGCTAGGAACAGAACAGAGGTCTGTATACAATATTTGTGGATCTGACCAAGGCCTTTGATACCATCAGTCATGAGGGCTCTTTGGAAATTATGTCAATATTTGGTTGCCTAGAAGAGCTCATCAGTATTGTACATCAGTTCTATGATGGCATGCATGCCAGGTTCTGGATAGAGGACGACGCTCTCAAGATTTCCTAGTCACCAATGGAGAGAAACAAGGTTATGTTCTTGCTCCCATACTTTTTGTCATGATGTTTTTTGATGTTTTTCAGCAGCAGTCCTAGGCTTTACCTAAAACAGTTTAGTCCTCTCTTGTAAGGAGGCTTCATAAAGCTGTATTACCAAAGCTGGCAGCAGAAGACTGAAAATCAATATAATAGCAGTATTGCAGAGAGAATGGAGTAGTAGAGGTTCCTGATGTTAACAGAGAAAGCTGCTTGTTTTATCACACCAAAAAACATTGGGGCCCAATGACATTATGAAAAGATAGCAGTGATTTTTGCAGTTTTGGAAATCTAAGTTATCTCAATCACACATATGCCCTGCCCACATTTGTTCTCTGTTTTTGTCCCACTATATACATGTTCCCTATATGTATACCCTCTCACATATATTTCTTGGTTAAATGTGTCACCTAAAGGTTCTCCTCCATGTATTTTCTATGAACATGCATACTCATTATCTGTGTCTCCTTCCTTTCTTTTGTTACATATTCCTGTGAATATGGGGACTTTATCATGTCACTCATTTCATTACAACTTTGGATAAAGCTTTTTTAAAAAAATTAGTGAACTCTGTTTCATCAAGTTAAAGAAGCACATGAGTAGGAGCTCATAAAATGTTTGATTAGATATTTTTATTGTACCTACAAAGTGCCTCAAACCTTGGATAGGATAGGTTTTTAGAGTTGAAGGGTTAGAAGTAAGGGGTTGCCCAGAGCTGATCATGGACTCAACTCTAGACCTAGGCAAGTAGCATGGATTCTTCCAATTACCAAGGATTGCAGACAGCCCCTACAGTTCCAAGCTGGGCCTGTAACTCCAGGTTGCCCAGAATAGAGAAAAGATTCTATTTTCAAGCTCAGGTCTGGGTCAATAGCCTCATATGTTCTATTTTATTTGCATAAATCTCTCATTTTCCTTACGCACTGTGAATGGGTGAGAAGGGAATGTGGTTTATGCATCTTTGTATTCCCAATGCCTTAACATGCAATAGGTACTCAGTAAATGCTTCCTTAACAAATGAATAGGTCAACATTTATACATTTGACAATCAGTTTTTCTATGTGTCTGCTACTGTACTAGTTTCTGGGAATACAAGAAACTGTCCTTGCCCCTATGGAGTTTTCATTGTATTAGGAAGAATAATCAAGTATATTCAAAATAAATACAAATTGCCCCCCTTTTTAGGGTTGAAGGAAGGAGGGCTCTAGTAACTGAGGGTATCAGGAAAGGTTTCCTGTGGCTCTCAAGGTGAATTGTAAAGCAAAAGAGAGATTCTAAAATGTAAAAGTCAAAAGAAAAACATTTAAGGCTCAGAGGACATTCCTACACAAGGGCAAAGAAATAATAGATGGTGTGTTATATATGAGAAGAAACAGTAAGAAGACCAATTTGACTAGAAGAGGAGGAAGAATATTTCTTTTGTAATTCTCAGGGAAATGAGCATGACTTTGAGTATGTAATGAGCAATTCCCTTTCAGTCTATCTCTATCTTCCTAGATATTTCTCTCTGTATCTCTGATTTTATCTATCTTGTTTTTCCTTACACATCCCTCTACCTTTGGCCTTCATTTTCCTTTATCTAACCTTCCCCATTGTTTCTTTTTCTCAATTAGGTCATAATATAGAACTTAAGTTTTTATTGTTATTGTCCTTTTATTTGTTGAATAGACTTTGAAGTTCCCTGTTTTACATTTTTTAAATGGATGAATGGAATATTTTGTTTGTTGTCTCTAAAAATTCAATGCCTTTTAATATATGTGATTTTTAATCTTTTTCTCCTGTTGTCATCAATAGAAAAGGACTTCCCACCCTAGTCTATTACCACTATTGAACAATAAAATTTATTATAATACTAAATAATTCATACTAAAATTCATTATAATATTGTGGGTAGATAATTTGATTATATATATATTTATATATGTGTGTGTGTGTGTGTGTGTGTGTGTGTGTGTGTGTGTGTGTGTGTGATGGGGTTTGTATGTACTTTTTCTAAAATTAGACAGCTCTAAAATCATCAAAATCATCATTTCTTATAGCCAATAGTATCCTATCCCAATCATATACCATAATTTATTTAACTATTCCCCAATTGATAGGCATCCCCACAATTTCTAGTTCTTTGGAACTACAAAGAGATTTATAAAATAGATTTGTAGTTTCATGTACAATCATTTTTTAAAATTATACTGTTATGAAAATGTTTTATTTCATAAACTAAAAATAAAATAAATTAAATAATTTAACAGTTTGCATTCCCATGTTTTAAAGTTGTCAACAAACATGATTTTGGGGGGGGAATACAACTACCCCCATTTTTCAGATTGTAAGGTGATCTGGGAAGTAAACCATAAATTTGAGGAATTTTTCATGAGTTTATAACCTGATAAGATTATAACCTAACTAAACCTGATGATATTTAAGAGCATGAACCATTGCTTAGAAGCAACTGAAAGTACTTCTTGAAATGTAAGCATGCCCATTGGTTCCATACTAACTGGATTTCAGTGATTAGTTCTATCTTCCTGACAATTGGTTGATATAATTAATCCCTCCTCTCTGTAGTCTATAAAAGTTACATTTACTCTACACTCCAGAAGTCCTGAAGTGTGAGAGATGATTTCCTGACTGCAAGTATGACACTCTTTCTATGACCCACAGTCTTTATAGATATAAAAAATTAAAGAAGGTGGGAAAAAAAGGAGAAAAAGATCAGAAAAGAGAGAAAGAGAGCATATATACTAACAGCAAACTTGTCAAGTCATCAAGAAGATTATGTTTGTCCTTCATTCTCAAATAAGTCATGACATCAAGGAGTTGATGCCATGATATGCACATGAATTGAATTTGAGTGAGGGATTATTGTGCTAAGTCATCAGCCTTGATTTTTCCTGTGATTCTCCTGTGGCCAGATATGAATCAGGACAACTGAAGATGGTCCTGGATTTAAGGCAATCAAGGTTAAGTAATCTGCCTAAGCTAATAAGTGTTAAGTATCTAAGGTCACTTTTGAACTCTATCCACTGAACCCACCTGCTCCAAACTTCAGCTAAACAACACAGGGAAGAAGGGGTGGGAGAAGTCAGGAACAAGCAACCTATGGTATAGTTATTTGTTAGTTGATTTTAGATTATTCATGTTGCCTTTATACTAGCATAGATTAATGATAATTAATAGTTCATAGTTCATGGGGGGGGGTGATCTAAATTCCAAAAAATAGAATCCCTCCTTTACCTTGCACAATGCGCTGCATTAGGTGATTGCTCAACAAATGTTTGTGTTGATGTTGAAGGGATCTTCAAGAAAACTGTCTATTATATTAAAAGTTTCCTGGCTTAGTTGTAAGACATATCTTAATACTTTAACAGACTGATGGAAATTATGGACAGAAGAGGATAGATATGACTAGTAAATATGGGATAAAAAAGGGGTAAATATGTCTAAGTAAATAGTGAGCTCAGCATATTGCAATACTTTCATACTGATTTCCTATTTTGATGTGAATATTTCCATTATGGGAACAGATTGAAATCAATTCTTACAGTGATGTACTTGTAAATATTTAACAACTGACTCTCTTACTCTTAATCTACAAATTAACACTTTTCTATCACTTTCTTCAGCCTAGATAACTGACAAAACATTAAAGGGAGCCCTGATTTGAAATGTTGACTAATTTCAGAGGTGTGAATGATCAAACTGAAAATTTAATAATAGACCAGTTTCTGCCAGCTGCAGTACATCCCTGCATCCATACCATTTCATCCTGTGACATTCTTGTCCAATTTTTCCCATAAATTTTCCAAGGAGGTGTTAGTAAACACACTGGAAGCATTCCTTTAAGTCTTCCACCATTTAGTGGTACCAGAACAGCTCTTGGGGGAATATTTGTTATACTCTCTGTTTGCTTCCTGAAAGAAAAAAAAGTAGAGTATATAAAAAGAAAATAAGCCAAGCACACTATATTGCCTATTAAAAAAAAAAAACACAAAACTAATGTAGCTTATTTGGAAAAAAAGGAAAACTGTTGTCTTTCTTTGTCAGAGAGCAATATTACCTGCTTTATAGAATATGTGAGCTATATTTGCTTTTTATTTTTCCTATTGAACAAATATGTATTCTTATTTGGTTTTATTAAGTGAATGTGAAGATAACTCCAGTAAAAATAAATCAGGAACCATGACTATGTATGTATGGAGGAAATGAATTGCATAAAGGAATGATAGGAATGGAATTTTTTTTTCTGTGGGAGCTCAGATTGTATTACTGTAAAATAATTTGTGTGCTCTTAATGATTTACACAGGACTGTGATCTGGAGGTCCTGCAACGGAAATCCTTTGTGTTTCATCTTCATTTCCATCATTACAGATACTTCCTGCCTGCCAGGTTTGGTAATTAGCAAGAACTACTAACTGTATTTCTGTTATGTGTGTTTGTTTGTTTGTTTCTGTGTGTGTGTGTGTGTGTGTGTGTGTGTGTATAAAGTTATCTTTGTTATTACTGAAATGTTCAATCTTCCTACTTTGGCTATAAATGGCACTATGGGTCCTGATGTATTATATATAGACTACTTAAATATTTTCATTTTCTACCCTAAATCATAATACTTACCCCTCTTTCCTCTTGATGGGGGGATAAACAAATCTCTCTAAAGAGAAATAAAATTTTAAGTAGTGGAGTTGAAAGTAGATAAATTTAAAACAAGAAATTTAAGCACAGAATAATGAGTTAAGATCACTGTTGTGGAGAATATAGAGTAGGTAAGAAGGAATCTATAC